>NW_020941197.1:21813020-21819611 GCF_900497805.2 Vombatus ursinus
TTCCTTCCTTCCTTCCTTCCTTCCTTCCTTCCTTCCTTCCTTCCTTCCTCCCTTCTGTCATCACACAGCTAGTATCTAAAGCAGTATTTGAACTCAGGTACTTCCTGACTCCAGGATTGGTGCTCTATCCTCTGTGCCACATAGCTCCCCTTAGTTCTTGGTCATATGGAATGATCTTAAGCCCCCTCACCATTTTAGTCATCTTCTTTTGAATGTTCTCCAGGTTATCAATACTCTCCCTAAAATGAAGTACATAGAACCAAACATAATACTCTGTATGTGATCTAGTCAGAGCATGGTAGCTCTTTCACGTTTCTCATTTGAGATAATTTACCTTTCTGAATGCAACCCAAGATTGTATTAGCTTTCTTGTGTGGAACTTTTATTGATTGATTGAGGCAATTGGGGTTAAGTGACTCGTCCAGAGTCACACAGCTAGTGAGTGTTGTGTGTCTGAGGCCAGTTTTGAACTCAGATCCTCTAGACTCCAGGTCCGGTGCTCTGTCCACTGAGCCACCTACCTGCCCTTGGAGCTTTTATTTTTCTAAATGAATTTTGTTATGGACCAGCTGGGTGAGTCACTTAACCCCATTGCTGAGTCCCCCCCCCCAAAAAAAGAATTTTGTTACTATTTTGTCTAGTTCTATTGTATTTAGATTGGGATAGCACTAAACTTGTACATTGATCTTTGTAAAGTTTATTATGTTGGCATAACCTGGTCATGAGCACATAATGTGATCCCAACTGTTTAAGTTATTCTTTGTTTCTTTAAGGAACATTCTGTAGTTGTATCTATACAGGTAAATAATGTAACTCCCAGATACCTTATGCATTTTGTAGTTATTTTGAATGGAACTACCCCAGATTTTGTTCCTGCTAGATGGAAATTATATTAATTTGTAGTTGTTTTTGTTGTTTAGTTGCTTTTTGTTTGTTTGTTTGTTTTACAAAGAAACTGGAATGGTTTGCCATTTCCTTCTTCAGCTGATTTCACAGATGAAGAACTTAGGCAAATGGGGTTAAGTAACTTGCCCAGAGTCACACAGCTAGTAAGTATCTGAGGCCAAATTTGAACTCAAGAAGATGAGCCTTCCTGACTCCAGGTCCGGCACTCTATCTACTAAGCCGCCTAACTGTCCTGATACTGATTTATGTATGTTTATTTTGTAACCTGCTACTTTATTGAAGCTATAGTCTCAATTAGTTTCTTTGCTGATTCCCTGGGATTTTCTAAGTAAATGGTCATATACTTAGCAAATAAGAATAGTTTTGTCAGAAGAGGGCTTTCAATCAATTAATAACATGTAAATGCTCAGGCATGGTGGCATACACCTGTAGTCTATAGTGGGAGAGGTAAGGCCTCAAAGATCACTTCTGTTCAGGAGTTCTGAGTTGTAGTAGGGCTAAATTTGATCAGATGTTCGTACTGTCTGATGTCATTGATCCCCTGGGAGTAGAGGGCCACCAGGCTGCCTAAGGAGGGGTGAAAAAAGAGCAGGTCAAAAGCTGCCATGCTAATTAGTAGTGGGACTGAGGCTATTACACTTCCAGCTTGGGTGAGATAGGAAGCTCAATCTCAAAACAAAACAAAATAAACAAACAAAAACCCTAACTACTTTCTGGCCCCAGTATAGGGATTCTTAGCTGGAGTCCAGATGACCAAGGGGTTACTGGAAAGATTTTAGGTGGTCCATGAACTTGGATGGGGGAAAAAGTACATCTTTTTTTTTTTTTACTCCTATATATTTTATTATATACATTTAAAAACATTTTGAGAAGAGGTCCATAGGCTTCACCAGATTTCCAAAGGAGTCTACGACACATACTCACGATTAAGAACATTTGGACTAGTAGAACAGTGTCAGAGGAGTCATGCAGATACCCTGCTTCATTGCAGTCTTTATTTATTCTGGAACAAGTATCTTTTTGTATGAAAATTCATTCTTTAAACCCTGTTTCCCTCAAATAAATTCTCCAAGTCATATCTTCTAACCAGATGCCTGCTGTTCTGTTAAGTAAATGATTAATGATGCATTTTTGGCTTGTGTAAGCACTTTTGCTGACAATTCAGTTCAACAAATATTTATTAATTGGGCAAGGCATGAGAGGCACCAGCAGTATATAGTATGTATCATTGGCAAGACTATTAGTTTCTCATTCCCCAAGTGACTCTTTAAGACTATGAGTTTTATTCAAGTGTCTGATCTGTAGCATTGCAAAGAGGTTTTATATCAGGAGTTCTGCATACTTATGAAATAACAAGTCAGACTGAAAAAAGGGGGTGGGGCAAGGCATTGTGCTAGACACTTGCCAAATCTTTGAATGCTTTTCTACCAACATGTAGAGTGAGGCTGCTAAGATGGTGCCTATGGCTGTCTTACACACCTCACTTAATATTGTGATTCAATGACTTGCTCAAGGTCTTAGTGTGTTGGGACTTAGGATTCAACAGGTTCTGACAAGAAGTTTCTACCACTTGGCACAAAAAAGACAACTGGAGTACTCTGGCTTCAGAATGATGATTACTGATTTACAAAGTGGGATCTGGTACACTTGAACTCATGTTCTAACTCCTAGTTCAATGTTGATTTCACCGCTCTACACTACCTCTTAAACATTTCTATGTATGATATAATAATACCTATATTTTAGCTCTCAATATCCCTTGATCACTTGAGCAGGGCCAAAGCCCCTGAAAACTATCTACTCTACCTGTTTCTGATTGTCACCACGAAACAATCTTGACAGAACAAATGGGAAGACTGGTAGAATTGTATGTGAATTATCAATGAGATGATGCCAGTTTTTTGGTTAAATATCATAAGTAAGTTATGAATTCCTGTTAGGAACCAAAGTTCTAAATTGTATATCTTCTATCATAGAGCATATTTTTTGTGAATACTGAGTGACTGGAAATTTTCATTACAAGCTACAATATGTACAGAGGGAGTGACCCAGCATGGTGAGAGGATTTAAAACCATGCCATAAAATTATCATTTGAAGGAAATGAGCATATTAAACCTGGAGAAGAAAAGTATAGAGATACATGATAGCTGGTTTCAAGTATTTGAAGGACTTTTATGTAGAAGGCTAAGACTCGTTTTGCTTAGACACCAAGGAAAAGGTAGATTTTTTTACTCAAGGACAAACTTTCTAACCATTAGAACCTTCCAGTTTGGAATGAACTAGCTCAGGAGGAATTAACTCCCCCATCACTGAATGTCTTCAGATAAAAGGTGGATCATCATTAATAATGAGTAATCATGGAGAATTCCTCTTCAGATATGAGATGGACTAGATGACTTTTAACATCCCATCCAACTCTGAGATTCTGTGATTTTTTTTTCTTTTTTTCTTTCTTTCTTTCTCTTCTTTTTCTTGTTTGCTTAGGCAATTGGGGTTAAGTGCCTTGCCCAGGGTCACACAGCTAGTAAGTGTCAAGTGTCTGAGTCTAGATTTGAACTCAGGTCCTCCTGACTCCAAGGCCAGAGCTCTACCCACTGTGCCACCTAGCTGCCCTGATTCTTTGATTTTCTTAGCATGTGTCTCATCTTCACAGTTGACTGAAAGATACAAAGAATGCAAGATCCTGTTGAATGTGTGCATTGGTTATCCATACATGCATATGTACATGCATACATTCATACATATACATGTACATTGTTTGTCCTTTGTTTTCAAAGAGGACCAGTGACATCACAGGTGATGTCTTGTGTATGAACTGGATTTAAGTGAGGCACAGTTGCACAAAGTCATCAGGTTCATTTTCTCCTTCTGAGTCCAACGGCAAGACAAAAGTCAGGCTGACTGGCAACGGCCTGGGATGCGGTGGATGACCTTGATGTCTGATACCTGACCAAGCTCTGAGAGCTCTGAGGAGCCTGTTCCAGCTACCTTCATGGCCATGGAGCAAATGGTTCTCATCTACCCATTCCACTGGGGAAAGCCTTTATATGCTTGGGGTAGACATCCCCCTCTCAGGGGTGAGGAACCTGCAGCCTCGAGGCCACATGTGGCCTTCTAGATCCTTGGGAGCAGCCTTTTGACTGAATCCAAGTTTTATAGCACAAATTTTTTTTTTATTAAGGGGATTTGTTCTATGAAGTTTGGATTCAGTCAAAGGGCTGCATGCGAGGACCTGGAGGGCCACGTGTGGCCTGGAAGGGTTGCAGGTTCCCCACTTCTGCTAACTCACCACTGGATTTGAGGCCTGTTGGTTACCCTTAACCTGGTTTAGCCCATCTGCCAAGATGGTTTATCAGGGTGTGACCGCTGCACGTACTACAACTTCTCGGAGCCACAGTTGAGAGTCGGGTGAACTAGGTTGGCACCAAAGATGGATGAGCATCCATGAAAAGGGTTCAGCAAGCCCTCAAATCAGAGGTGCTAATCTTCCTGAACACTATACGTGTGTGTGTGTGTGTGTGTGTGTGTGTGTGTGTGTGTGTGTGATTTGACTTGGCATAGCAAAACATACCCTTCAGGGTTTTTCTCCGACAAGATGTCCCCATGCACGTTAAAATCATAGAGTATCCCTTGATAGATGCAACCACAAAGATGCCTTTGTTGACTGATCAGTGTCACAATTCATCAAACAAGAAGAAGGCTTACCAAAGGTGTTTGTCATTATCAGGGAAGATGTCTCATACAGAGCGCCTAACTGAAAAGGGGTTCCCTACAGGTGGTGAAATCCTCCTGATGATCCTGGTTGCAGATTATATTATGCTAACTGCTTAAAACCTTAGAGTCCTATGGGGCCTCTTCAGTGAGATCCCTCACCTTGTAAAAGAGTTTAGCTTAACAGTCTACACAGAGAAATCAAATGGATGAAAAATACTTTTTTGTTCAGATTGTGGCATGCTGTGAGATAGGCAGTCTTTTAATTTAGACCATCAGTACATTGTGACCCCAAAATTCCAATCCACAACAAAGAGAAACTGAGGCAGGACTTGGCGCAGTTTCAATTTATTAGGGAAACTAGTGGTCCCTAAGAAATTGGATCCAAGACTTTACTCTGAAGTCATGAACCCCTCTACCCCACAGTTTGCTTCTTTCATAGCAACTAAGGGGATGCCCAAAATAGATTGAGGTGGCACAATTTTTTGATTGGCCAATTCCAAAAGGGGAAATTCACATGATCATCCAAAGGGAAATGTCCCTCAGTCACCAAAGTTGAATCATCAGGCTTTCCACATGTATCAATTATGAGCATTTAGTCAGTGACTAGGCAACAGGATTCTGAGACTTTCCACTAGCATTTTATAAACATTGGGCACAAAAGAATCAAGTAATAGGGGAAACTTGTTTTCTGAAACACAGAAGCTCTCAGAGGACATTTATAGGAGTCAGGGGGAGGACAGCAAGTTTCTATCTTTATTCCTAACACTTAATACAGGCCTAAATAACAAACTATAAATCTATCAATTAAAAGCAATATTATCATCTGTACATAGAGAGTCAATTAATTCCAACCTACGGGATTCTTATCCTAACAATTAATTCTATACTATTTATCTTACTTATAGACAATCACTGGTACCAATACATCATGATGAACTGAGTAAATACTGATTAAATGAGTAGAAATATCAAAATTATTCTCATAACATCTGTCCTTGACAGATACTACAGACAGACAATTAGCCAGGACTAGAATTAAAGAAGAGAAAAAGTGGGGTGGATTACATTTGGGAAAATTACACAAACTTTAGAATCCCATGCTGTTTTCCCGACACAGACTCCATATTTTTCCATCACCTTTTAAAGGGATGTTATGTGGTTATGAATTGTAGAATACCATAGTATCCATAGAATAGATGGACAACAATGGACAACAAAGAGCTACATATCAGCGAGCAGGATACGACTACTAGTGATTTACAGACTCATCTGAGTATCTCCTGAATGTTGGAACTTATGATGTTTTGTGTAATGAAAGAATAACGACAAGGGAAATTGGAACCCTTTATGGCTGTATCCATCAACATTTAGTAGACTCTCTTTGAATATACCAATCATGTATAAGCTAGTTAAAGGAGATCACAGGAGTTGGTAAAAATCACTTTGGTTCACTTAAGGGCTCATCAGTTATGTTCATCAGTTATTCCAATGGTCTCTCTCTACTTCTTCCTGGGGGAAGGGATTTGGTCCGATTCAAGTACTTTAGGATGTGATCTGTATCATGGAAGGGAGTCACCAAATGGATTAGATCACAGACTTATTAAAGTATTGAAGTAAATGTCTTTCACTTTTTTTTTTGTCCAGGAAGTAAGGATACAGCACAGTTATGATCACCACCATTTTATAAGCAGGGACAGACACAAAGATATCTTATTCCTTATCCAACATCAGTAGCAATAACTATATCTAGTGTGCTATCCTTTGGGCTTCATTTTGACATTGTCCTCAATATCCCATATAGCACTTGTTTTTGCTTCTAGAAATTAATGCCCTTGTCACTAACTAGCTGTGTGACCCTGGGAAAGTCACTTAACCCCAATTGCCAAAAAAAAAAGAAAGAAAGAAAGAAAGAAAGAAAGAAAGAAAGAAAGAAAGAAAGAAAGAAAGAAAGAAAGAAAGAAAGAAAGAAA
>NW_020941197.1:21819621-22053656 GCF_900497805.2 Vombatus ursinus
AAAGAAAGAAAGAAAGAAAGAAAGAAAGAAAGAAAGAAAGAAAGAAATTAATGCCCTTGCACCCTGCTCCTTTTCTGCCAGGTTATCTGACCCCAGGCCATGGACTGCTCACTTAGGGATGTATATACAAGGTAATGCCAAGTTTGTCTCTCCAGTGAGAAGAATTGTGGTTCATGAGTACTATAATAGCCAAACCTTTGACTATGATATTGCCCTGCTGCAGCTGAGCACTGCTTGGCCTGAAACCATGAAGCAGTTAATTCAGCCAATATGTATTCCTCCCGTTGGACAGAAAGTGCACAGTGGGGAGAAGTGTTGGATAACAGGCTGGGGACGAAGGAATGAAGCAGGTGAGCAAGCACTCATTCATTGCCCCCTTCCCCCACCCAGAACTGTTCTCCTTCAGCACCCTGAGCAGAATGATCCAATATACACACTGATAGCCCTTCCAAAACCTTAGCGTCCCAGTTTATCAGCCTACTCAAATCCCATGACCTACATCTCTATTCCATTTCTGCCTCCCACAGTGATGATTATACATTAGATATTGCCATCTTGCATAACTTCCACCCCCTTGGTCAACTCTGAAGTTCCTTCTCTCATAATGACTTATCTTCCTACTCTTCCTCTCCTTTACTCATTGTGTTAAAATCTATCTTGTTCAGATACCCCTGACCACTCCCTCTCCTTCTAGTCAGTAAGTTTTAGCAAGACATGAGATTTGCAAAGGGAAATCTGGAAGTCATGTATAAACCATCCCAAAGATCAAAAGAGCATAATTTACAAATTGCATTATATATTAACTAAGGTTCATATCCTGGTAATATGTGCTGAATCAAGGGAAACCCATCTACATGCTGCTTGTTAAAGCTTCTGGTCCTGTGATATATAAATTCCATACAAAATCCAGACCTTCATAGCTCCAGACCAGCAGAACATGAAAAAATGCTGATTTGAGATGATGACTTTGAAGTTTCACTGATAACTTTGAGAAGATTCAGACATGTTAATGAACTTACTCCAACGTGGCACAGATATGAGCTGCTCTGTTTTTTCCAAAAAAACTGTAAAAATGAGACCTCAAACTCCTCCTCCCACCACCCTGAGCTCCCAATTCTAATCCATGGTCTTGTGAGTAATACTCTCTGCCTCTTCCCATCCCTAGCCTACTCCCCACACTGCCTGCCTTCACTATCCCATTCCTCTGTTCCTGAGCTGCCTGCTGCCTCTGCACCATTTCTGTTGCTCGTCTCTGCCTTATTAAAATACAATTGCTGCCTGTTTCCTACTGTCAATCATAGTCTTTCCTGGCAAGTACCCAAAGAACTGAGTGTGCCTGCCCCTATTTCATAATTTTATAATTTAATTATCAAATCACTCCTCCTAAACTTATTCTCCATCATCACCACAATCCTAATTCCTTTCACTCATCCCTGTTTTCTTAGGTCATCACTCCTGTGCAGTCTTTTCTTTACAGTTCTGACCTTATAGTTATACAGTCTTTTACACTTGAGTCTTTGGCCCCTTTGTTCTATCACTATCCCTGTTTTCCCAAACCTCAATCCTGAGTTATTTCTAGTAGACAGACAGACAGACAAACAGGTAGATAGAGAGATAGATAGATAGATAGACAGACAGACAGACGGACAGATGGATAGATAGACAGACAGATGGACAGATATAGATAGATAAATAGACAGATGGACAGATAGAAAGACAGAAAGGCAGACAGATAGATTGATAGACAGACAGATGGACAGATGGATGGATGTATGGATGGACAGATGGACAGATGAATGGATAGATAGACAGACAAACAGATAGATAGACAGACAGATAGAGTATTTATTAAATGCTATATACCAGGCATAGTTCTCCACTATTCATCTTCTCTGTTATTACATGCTATTCAATACAGATAGTAGTTGTAGTTGAATGGAATGCCAGACTTGGAGTGAGGAAGACCCAGGTTCAAATCTCATTTTAGGAACAGGCTATGTGACTTCAGGCAAGTTATATAACCTCTTTTGGCCTCGATCTCTCATTTGTAAAATGGAGAGTTTGGACTAAGTGACCTTTTAGGTCCCTTTCAGTTTTAAATCTTTGATCCAGAATTCATATAACAATGCCACCTAGATCTACTCCAAATTTGTGTTATCTAATCTTAACTGAGCTGGGGATACAAAAAGAAGCAAAAGACAGTCTCAGCCCTCAATAAGCTTACAATCTAATGGGGGGTGGAGACAACATGCAAACAAATTTATACAAAGCAAGCTTTGTAGAGGCTAAGTAGGAAATAATTAAAAGGGGAAAAGCACTAGAATTAAGAGGGATTAGGGAAGGCTAGAAGGTGGTATTTTAGTTAGGAGGTCAGGTCAGGTCAGGTCCATAGTCTAAACAGAAGAGGTAGAGTTCCAGGAGTTCTACTTCTATTTCTTTTTGTCTAGAATATTGCAAGAACCTCTCAATGGATAGACCCGTTTCTAGTCTCTTTACTCTCCAATCCATCCTTCATACAGTTGCTAAAACAATTTTCTTAAGACACATATTCAATCGTGTTACCTCCCTGATCCTCCCAGGTTTTTATTGCTCTTCCCTTGCTTTTTTTTTCCAATTCAGGAAGTGTTTATTGAGCACCTACACTATACTAAATGCTGGGGATACAAAGAAAGGCAAAACACAATACCTGCTTTCAAGGAGCTCAGTCGAATGGAGGAGACAACGTGAAAAATCTATGTACAAATAAGATATACGGAGAATAAATAAGAGATAATCTCAATAGAATATTTGTTCTGTCCATCTAGGACACACATTTGCATAAATGTACTTTAGGAGAATGCCCATAATAGAGATCATACATGAGGGGGCATACAGATAACGTGTTTACTAATCTCTTCAATTCTCATGACCTATACTTTCATTCTACACATAGGACATATCAATCATGTCCCCTTTCTCTGAGCAAAACACAATGAGAGGGGGCAGCTAGGTGGTGCAGTTGGTAGAGCACTGGCCCTGGAGTCAGGGCCTGACTTCAAATCTGGCCTCAGACCCTGGGCAAATCACTTAACCCTGTTTGTCTGAGTTCCCTCAACAGTAAAATGAGCTGGAGAAGGAAATGGCAAACCACTCCAGTATCTTTGCCAAGAAAACCCCAAATGGGGTCATAAAGACATTACTAAAATACTAAACAACAACAACCTTTGACCCCAGAGCTCTGGATTTTTCTGGGGGACCATAGTGCTTACCATCCTTACTTACCGTTTCCCATCTCTGGGTTAGAGTAAAAAAAAAAAAGAACCATAATGAGAGGTCTCTGAAAGGTCTCCTATGCCTTCATCTGACATTCAATCCTGGGCTACCCAAAGTTGCCCCTCCACCCATGATTTCACTTGGTATAGAGGCTTGGTATAGCCTCTCTAACAATCCCCATCCCTGCCTGCTCCTTAATTTGGGACTAATCTGCCAGGAATCTGTAGTGTCCCTCCCCCCCTCCCCCATACTCCAAACACACACAATTTCAGCATGTGGGGCACAACCTTTACTGCCTAAATCTGGCCCTATATTTGCTAGACAATGTACATTCTTATTTCCCACCAGTAGAATGTAAGCTTCTTAAGAAAGTGTGGTATAACGAAGTGATGGACTTGAAATCAGGAAGACCTGTACCTCTGATACTTACTAGCTGTGTGACACTGGTCAAGTCACTTTACCTTTTTGAGTCTCCATTTCCTCATCTGTAAAATGGGTATGATAATAGCACCTATCTTACAGGGTTTTCCTGAGGATCAAATGAAATAATATCTGAAAAGCACCTCACAAACTTTTAAAGTGCTGTATAAATGTGAACTTTTGAGCACTAGAATTGTAAGCACTGATCTTAGAGGTGACTGAAAGCTTTTGTAGGAACATAGAATTAGAGCAGAAGGGATCTCAGTGGTAACCTAATCCAGTCACTTCATTTATACATGAAAACTTGAGGCCCAGAGAGGTTCCCAGGTAGTGAGTGACAGATGCAGGATTTGAACATAGGTCCTCTGGTTCCAAAGCCAGCATTCTTTGCAACGTACCATGCCACAGTCCCTTTGATCTCCCAGGCCCACCAGTGCCCTTTGTTGTAATTTTCAAAGGCTTCAGGATGAATGACCTGGGAGATGTGGGCCTAGAACCTCGTTCTGGTGTTTCACTGTTTGATACTCTTTAAACACAGGCAGCAGGCACTTTTCCCAGTACTCGGTTTTCCCAGTTGCTAAATAGAGACAAAGATAGCTAGGTGGCACAGTAGATAAAGTGCCAGGCCTGGAATCAGGAAGATCTCAGTTCAAATCCAGCCTACTAGCTATGTGACCTTGAGCAAGCCACTTAACCTTGTTTGCCTCAGTTTCCTCATCTGTAAAATGAGCTAGAAAAGGAAATGGCAAATCACTCCAGTATCTTTGCCAAGAAAACCCCAAATGTGTCATGAAGAGTTGGCCATGATTGAAACAACTCAACAACAGCACTTACATATCACTTTAAAAACGAGACTTCATACTCCTGCCCCTGAACCCTCTTTAATTTGCATTGAGTCCATGCTGCTGAATGTTCACAACTCTAATCAGTCGTTACATGAGGACATTGTGTTCATGGGCCCTTCTTAAATTTTTTTTTTTGTTCAGTTGTATCTGATTCTTCATGATCCCATGGACCATACTGTCTATAGGGTTTTTGTGGCAAAGATACTGGAAAAATTTGCCATTTTCTTCTCCAGTGGATTAAGGCAAACAGAGGTTTAGTGATTTGCCCAGGGTCACACAGCTAGTAAGTGTCTGAGGCCAGATTTGAACTCAGGTTTTCCTGACTCCAGGTCTGGTGTTCTAACCCCTGGACCACCTAATTGCCATCTTAACTTTTAGGTCGACAAGTGATTCTAACCAATAATTCTAAGGTGAAAAAAGAGGGGTGTGTGTGTATGTGTATTTTATTCTTGTCTCCTACTTTCCACCTTTTTTTTTTCCCAGATAGCAAAGGCTCCACGACTCTGCAGCAAGCTGAAGTTGAGCTTATAGACCAAACTGTATGTGTTTCTACGTATGGAATTGTGACTGCCCGGATGCTTTGTGCAGGTGTAATGTCTGGGAAGAGAGATGCTTGCAAAGTAAGTAATCAAAGTTCCTCTGTCTCAGAGTACACTACTTTCTGAGGCTTATTAGCATATTCTAACCTCCTTCAGAAGACTATGAAGTGACCTGGGCAAGAGTGACCCTTGTTACTGGGGACTAGAATTTCATTTTCCTTCTTCTAGTCCAGTGTGTTTCCCTTTATTGTTTTGCTGTTCAGTCGATTAGTCATGTCCAATTCTTTGTGACCCCATTTGGGTTCTTCTTGGCAAGGATACTGGAGTGATTTGCCATTTCTTTCTCCAGCTGATTTTACAGATGAAGAAACTGAGCCAAACAGGGTTAAGTGACTTGCCCAGGGTCACACAGCTAGCGTCTTAGGCCGGATTTACATTCAGGTACTCCGGCCTGGTGCTTTATCCACGGAACCACTTAGCTGTCCTTTATACCTTACTATTTTTTCTGTTCTTAGGTGACATGACAAAGCTAAGATACAGAGAGATCAAATGATTTGCTTGATTTCATACAACTTAGCACCGAACTGGAACTAGAATTCTTGTCTCTTAACTTCTAGTTCAGAGATGTATCTTTTTTCCTTTACGCTACTTTGTTTCTGATCAATCAATCAACAAATTATTAAGCACCTACTATGTACCAGACATTGGGTGCTAGGATGTTGGAGAGATTGGCAGCATTAGACTTTGATTTTCTCACTCAGTCTAAAGATGGAAAAAGGCTAGAAATTGCATAGTTTATCTGTACATGCTAGGACGTTTCTTAAGAAATCTGTCTGTTCCCTTATTAGAAGCTTCTTAGTGCTAAAGTGCCCTTTATACTAAAGAACATAGTTCTGTATCAACTCTGAATCATGGTTAATGCAGGTAGCTGTATGCTAACTTTCCAAAATTAAATAGATGTGTGACCTTAGGCAAGTCATTTCATTTCTCTGGTCCTCAGTTTACTTCCTTTATACAACGAGGTGAATGAATTATATCTAGATAAGATTCCTTCCAACTTTAATATTCCATGATTCTATAAACGTTACTCCTATTGGTAAATTATGGTTCCCTCCCCTAGGGACAGGCAGGACCAAAGCAGTGCTCTAGGTGTTCATTCATTCATTCCATTTATTACAATTAGATAGGAGTAGTTGTTTCTGGGAATGAAAGGACACCCTGGCTGGGCCCATAGACACTGAGGCCATTGGGGACACATCAGAAGAATAGTCCCCCTGAGCCTTACCTTTCTGGTTAACGCAGGCTAGTCCCAAGGAGACTTGGAGAGAGAAGAGAAGGCCTAGCAGGTAGTTGTCAGAATGGAAGGGGAATGTTTCACAATGCCTTAACTCCTTTCTCTACATGACCCCAATTACCATACTCTTGAAACTCACCTCAGATAATTCTATTGGCATGCAAGGAATGGGCTGCCGACACTAGATCTCGGGGTCTCAGTCTAGGAGAAAGAACACAGGATCAGAAGACCCAGATTCGAATTTGGGTTCTGCCAGTTACTATTGGTGGAAATTTGGGCAAGTCACTTAACTACTCTGATTCTTAGTTTCTTCATCTGTAAAAAAATTAGATTTTCTCTCAAAATTCTAAAATCCTTCTACCTTCTGACTTTAAAGTGATATTGGCTCAGATGGCAGACTTGATTAATTAAGTATATTTGGTGTAATGAAAATACCTGAAGCTAATCTGAGCCTAATTTTCTCGCTATCCACAGTGACCATAAATCAGGTACACAAATGAAGGGAGGAAAAGTTGCCTTATGCTATTGAGACAGGCTTAATTTCTGAGTTTTCACAACCTTAGGATCCCATAGAGTTACAATAATTCAATTCTCCTACAAAGAATCAAATACAATGATGATTCAAATACTAGATGATTCACAATGCTAGAACAAACATTCCAGAATAAGGATTGAGCCTGTAATTTCATTGGTATAGGCAACTCCCCCTACCAATGCTGATCACCATTTTCTCTACAGTTTGTAATCTTAGGGAGCTGTCCCCAGCACTGAAAGGTTAGGTGACTTGGGTGAATGGCCCCAGGCCATTCCGGCTTTGAGGTCAGTTCTCTATCCACTATCTCATGATGCTTCTGACAGCAAGAAGTTCATATATTCATAATCACCTGAGCCTTAATACTGGGGAGATGGAAACTCAAATCTCCTAAACACCAAGTATCTTCAGTTGAATGAGCCTGCCATCAATGTCACAAACAAACATTGACATTTAAAGGTTCATTTTCCTTCCCGACATTTCAGTGACACATCAAGAAACTGTACTAGCCAAGAGTAATGTGGTCAAAATAATGCCTAAACTAGGTTACTTTTGAAATAAATGCTCTTAAAACATTAATAAAAGGCGCAGCTAGGTGGCACAGTGGATAGAGCACCAGCCCCGAAATCAGGAGGACCTGAGTTCAAAGCCAGCCTCAGGCTAAACACTTGACACTTACTAGCTATGTGACCCTGGACAAGTCACTTTAACCCCAATTGCCTAAAAGTAAAAAAAAAAAAAATACATTAATAAAACAACTAACAATTACTTGTGGGACAAATGTGACTGACACAGACATGATCTTGTTGCAGGGGGATTCGGGTGGACCCTTATCATGTCAAAGAAAAAGTGATGGAAAATGGATTTTGACTGGCATTGTTAGTTGGGGACGTGGATGTGGAAGAGCCAACTTTCCTGGTGTTTACACGAGGGTGTCAAATTTTGTTCCCTGGATTCACAGATACGTACCTTCTCTTTTATGAGTCTGGGTATGATTGCCCTGGAATTTTGAATGTGCACTATGTGAGAATACCATTAAAACGATTTAGTAATTACTAACGGCACATGTCCATTTTTCTTCAGGAAATGTCATAGAGGGCGGGGTAACAAGCAGTTTTATTCAAACAGGATTTTCCTGTAGGCATTCATTTATTCACTAACTCTTTCATGCAATAAGCATATATTTAGTACTTATTGTGTATGAGGCACTATGATAGATACTAGGACTAAAATGATAAATAGGACACAGATCTTATTGTCAAGGAATCTATCACCTCCCTGTGTACATGTACACTAGTAATTATGATATGAAAGCTCCAAGTAAGTGGCAAGGAGCAGTTTAGGCAAAGTGCTATCAGAAGAGGTCACTTTTCACTTTCACAGGAGGCACCAGGGAAGCCTTCATGGAAGAAGTGCTACTCGAACTGAGGTTTTACGCATGTGTGTTTGTGTGTGTGTGTGTGTGTGTGTGTGTGTGTGTGTGTGTGGCAATTGGGATTAAGTGACTTGCCTAGGGTCACACAGCTAGTAAGTATCATGTGTTTGAGGCTGGATTTGAACTCAGGACCTCCTCATTCCAGGGCTGGTGCTCTATCAACTGTGCCATCTAACTACCCTGCAAGGTATTTCTTATAGCACAACAGTATTCCATCACAATCATATACCACAAGTTTTTCAGCCATTTTCCAATTGACGGGCATCTGCTCAGTTTCCAAGTGTTTGCTATCACAAAAAGAGCTGCTATGAATATTTCTATACAAATAAGTCCTTTTTCCTTTTCTTTGATCTCTTTGGGGTACAGACCTAGTGGTCGTATTGATAGGTCAAAGGTATGTACAGTTTTATAGCCCTTTGGGCATGAAAGATATTTCTGAGGTAGAATCAATAGAACTTTGTAACTGATTAGACATATGGGATGGGAGGGGAAAGGTGTGGAGAGACAGAGCTAAAGATACAGAGAGAGAGAGAGACAAAGAGACAGACAGAGAAGACAGACAGACAGACACACACACATACACACACGACTAAGGACAAAATGTGGAAGACATCCATGCTCAAGGAGTAAAAGGAAATTGCCGAAGGAGACAGAAAAGTGGTCACAAAGAGGAAAGACATGAGAATGTCAGGAACCAAGGAAGGAAGGGGTATCAGGAAAAAGAAGGAAAAAGAAGACATGATTCACTGTGTCAAATGTTTTTACATAGATTAGAACACAAAAGGAGCTATTGGGGTCAATGATAAGTTTTCCAGGGACCTTCAAGAGAGCTATTTCATTGTGGGAGAGGGAGAGGATGGAAACCAGATTGTAAGGAGATGAGTTTTGAGGAGTAAGTGAGTAGTGAGGAAGTAAAGACAGTTAAGTGTAAACTATTCCCTCTAGAAGTTCATTCTGAAATGGAGAAGAGAGATTTGGCATGACAACTTGAGAGTAGCAGGGTCAAAGGAACTTTTTCTTTTTTTTAGGCAGCTGGGTAGTGCAATGGGTAGAATGTTGAACTTAGAGTCAGGAAAACCTAAGTTCAAATCCTGCCTGAGACACATACTAACTTTGGGCAAGTCATTTAACCTCCCTCATCCTCCATTTCCTCATCTTAATAGGGATAATAATAGCACCTATCTCTTTGGGTTGTAAGGATTAAATGAGATGTCATATCTGGAGCATTTTGGAAACAAAGTACTATATAAATGCTAATTATTATCATCATCATCATCATTATCATCATTAGGATGGGAGGAGGCCCGTGCATGTTTGTAGGCAGATAGGAAGAATCATTTAACAGTCATAGAACTGGAAGAGGGCAGTTAGGTGGCACAGTGGATAGAATGCTGGGCATGGATTCTGGAAGACTCATCTTCCTGAGTTCAAATCAGACCTCAGAAACTTATTAGCTATGTGATCCTGGACAAGCCACTTAACCTTGTTTGCCTCAGTTTCCTCATCTGTAAAATGAGCTGGAGAAGGAAATAGAAAACCATGACAGTATCTTTGTCAAGAAAATCCCAGTTGGGGTCAGGAAGAGACTGAAATGACTGAACAACAAAAATTTGGTCTTTTGATAGTGTGTATTTTCAGTTTTTGAAAGTATTCCACTATTTTTTTTTTGTGTGTTCTTAGTTTTGTTGGCATATAATTATGTATAGTATGTTTTTATTATTCTTTTTTATTTCTACTGGCATTATTTAGATTTCACCTTGCTCATTTCTTATTTTATTGATCTGATTTGCTCTTTTCTTATTTTACATTAGCTAAAGGTTTATTCATTTTATTAGTCTTTTCAAAGAACCAGTTATTAGTTTTATTTATCATTTCTATTTTTTGTTTCCAATTTATTTCTCTTCTAATTTTCAATATCTTTTCTTTTGTGCTGATTTTATGTTTATTTATTGGTTTTCTATTTTTTTAATGCTATATAGTTCATTAATTCTTACTTTTTCTATCTTGTCAATGTGTGTTTGTAGAGATATGATTTTTCCACTGAGGAATGCTTTAGCTGCATCCTAGAAATGTTAGTATGTTGTTTCACATAATAATTTTATTTTATATAATTATTAGTTGTTTCCATATTTGTTTTTTGACACATTATTTAGGATTCACTGTTAAGTTCAATCTGAGTTCATGTCTTTTGTTTGTGATCCCTGAAACAATGGCTATTTTTATTGTGTTATGGTCTGTAAGGGCTGTATTAACCATTTCTGCCTTTTTGCATTTGTTTGTAATATCTCTGTGCCCAATACATGGTCAATTTTTGTAACAGTTCCATGTGGTGTTGAGAAAAATGTATTTTTTTTGTGTCTCATTTCAAAAACACCATAAGACTTTTAGCTGTAGTTTCTCCATCAATTTGTTCAGTTTCATATTTTCTGCTTTTTTTAATCTTTCTGTTTCATATAGCCAAAACTGAGAAAGGGATATTGAAGTCTTCTATTACTATTTTGTTACTGTCTATGTCTTCCTGCAGCTCAGTTAATAATTCCTTTATGAATCTGAATGCTAAGACATTTAAAGCATATAAATGTATAACTGATACTGGTTTGCTGTCTATGATTCCTTTCAGCATAACTTAGTTTCCTTCTTGGTACCTTATTTTTTTAATGTTTATGTTTAATTTTTCACATAGCATGATTGCATCTCCTACTTCTTTGGATTTGCTTGATGCATAATAGACTTTTTTCTATCCCTTTAGTTTTATTTTTTACATGTCTTTGTTTTTCTATCTATCTATCATTTTTTTCATTTTGTTAGATTATTTAATCCATTCACATTTACAGTTATGAGAATTAGGTTTGTATTTTCTTCCATTTGTTTGAATATTTTTTCAAGTTACAATTTTCCTCTCATTTGCTGTAAATACAGTACTATATCTCTTCCGTTAATATACTTTAATCTTTCTTTCTTTCTTTTTTAACATGTCGCTATTCCCACTAGCTCTCTTTCCCTCATCCTCAATCCTCCCTACCTATCTTTTATCCTTTCTCTTTGGAGTTTTGATTATTAGCTCCTTTGTCTTTCCTTATTTTATCTGATTATTTGATTCTTCCCCCATCTTCTTTCCTCTCAGTCAGTAGATGTCCCCCTCTTCTCCTCCCCTTCAACTAGTCCTATTCATTATTTTTAAATTTTCATTTTTTTGCACATCTTTGCAGCTAGGATTTCTCTTCTTTACTCTCTTCCTTTTCCATCATCTCTCTGTCTATTCTGAACTCCCCTTACCTGGTTAATGATCCTGTTCTTATCTAGTCTTTCTATATTCTCTACATTCCTTATGGAGTAAAAACTTCTGAGGTGTCCATTACTTGATGCACAGTAAATTTTAAGCAGTTCTTTCTCAGGCCTTGTAGAGTTTGTCCAATGAATTTCCTTTTTTTCATTGTGCCTCCCTCCCAGAAAAATATCAATTCCTGCAGATGACAGAAAGGGCACTGTTCAGGACCTCTCCACTCCACACCCCTGATTGTGCTGTCTACCTCTGACCTTGGTAAATTCTTCCCCATTTTCCTCAAAATTTCCTATTTGGGCCTTCTTCTCCTGCTCTCCCAGGCTCCAGTTGCCCCTAGGAGTTCCAACTCCCTCCCTCTGGAGGCAGATCAAATGGTCTATTCAAGTACCAAATACCCACAGACAATACCCAGTACTTGGTCCCCATTTCCCCTCACAGAACATCTCTTCACCCACAGGAGCATTCAACAGTGGAGCTCCCTTTCGCCATCAAAACAAGGCCTCCCTCTTTCCCCTTTCCAATTTCTCCCACGCCCCTCTTTCTCACCTGTAGGTTCTCCTCTTCCTGAAAGTCCACAGGGATCACACTCCCCTCACTGCTAGCCCTCGACTCGACCTAGGCACATCACCCTCCTCTCTCCCCCCGAAGCTTCCCTGCACCCTGCCATTTTGTAACATAGAAGACATTGATTCACCTGCAGGTGAAGTGTTGTGACATTCTTTCCATGACGCCCTAGGGCCACTCGCCTCCACCTGACTATGGCCTTCACCCTCTCTCTTTGTACACATTCAGAAAGAGGTCTCTTACTAATTTCTCTGCCATCAATCTGTTGCTGCTGCTGCTTTTGGCTGCTGCATTCATCTATCTCTCTCGAATTTCTACTGTCTGAGAGGTTCAAAAAGCAAATAATCTCTTTAGGCCTGCTTTTCTTTCTAAGAATATTTTGGATATCTCCATATTACTGAACATCCATCTTTTTTCCTTTGCAGTTAAACTCAGATTTATAGGATAGTTGACCAAGGTCTATACCAGGATCTTGGAGGCCACGTGTGGCCCTCTAGGTCCTCAAGTGTGGCCCTTTGGCTGAATCCAAACTTCACAGAACAAATCCCCTTAATAAAAGGATTTCTTCTGTAAAACTTGGACTCAGTCAAAAGGCCGAACCCAAGGATCTAGAAGGCCACATGTGGCCTCGAGGCTGCGGGTTCCCCACGCCTGGCCTACACCCTCAGTTCCACAGTTCTTTGAAATGTATAATTCCATTGCCTGCTGTGTTTCCTGGTGGATGCAGAATAGTTTTTGTGTCATTCTAATTTCCTTTCCTTTGTATTTGAAGGTCTTTCTTCTGTTCACTTGTAGAATTTGTTGTTTCTGAATTGAATTGTTAAATTTCACCACCTTGTATCTTGGAGTTTGGAGCCTTGGGCTTTTTTCTGGAGGCAATCTGTGAATTCTTTCAATTGCTATTTCCATTTTTGTGTTCACAAGTTCTGGGCGATTTTCTATTATTTCTAGCAATCTGTAATCCAGGCTTTTGGACTTATCATGTTCTTTTGGGAGACTGATAATCCTTAAATCAGGTTTAAACCTCTTTTCTTCAAGAACAATATGTTTTGCTTGAATAGAGAGTATCTTTTCTTCCATTGTTATGTTTTTTTGCTTTTCTTCTCCTAGATCATCCTTCACTTCTGTATATGTGCATTCCCAATCTGTTGTTCTTTTTTGTTTCTTTGGTGTGATGCTATTGCAAATTCAAGTCTATTATTCTGCCATTATTTCTGCTACAAAAGCCATACATTCTGCTCTAATAATTCTCATTTCTCTTTTAGACCACTCATAAATAGTGGGCTGTGGTTCCATGTTCTCCTCATATTCCACAGGGTCCTCTGTCTCATCAAATATTGGAGCCATTTTTTTGCAGGTATTGGAGGGGTTTGGGGGAGAGCTTAAGCAAGTCACTGTTTTCACTCCACCATCTTTGTCTCATCAAATATTGATTCATTTTCCTTTGTTTTGCTGCATTTATTCATAGAGGCCTTGTTTACTAGATATGGAGGTCATATTTTTTTTTCTGCTCTTAGTGTTTTCCCTTAGTGTTTATTTATCATCTACTCATGCTCAAGCTCTTTGATTTTTCTTCCTCTTGAGATCTTTGGAAGTTCTAGTCTCTTTCCACCCTACTATTCACTTTCTGACTCCTTTCTCTCTCACAATGTTTTCCCTTGAGACTGGATCTCAGGGTATCTCCACCTCCACCCATACTGGGCAATCCATTGTTCACCAACTCACTGTTCTGCCCCCAGTAACTTTTGTGGGGACATAAGGGCCTCAGTTGGATGCTGAATTCTTTCCCTCAGGCTTAGTGTTGTGCTGCATAGCCCCTTACACATGTTTTGTTCCCTCTGTCCTGATTTGCTGAATGGTAAGGTCAGAAGTCAAATTGTATTGGGTTAGGAAAAGGGTGAGTTAGGAAAAGGGAGATGAAGTAAAGGCACCTTTTATAGAAAATCTTTTCAAGGAGTTTAGCCACAAAAGGAGGGAGAGAGATGGCATGATATCCAGTGGGAATGGAAGGATCAAGTGAAAGTTTTTTGAGGATGAAGGGCACATTGGCATATATGTAGGCATTATAAAACAGCTAATTGACAGTGAGAGATTGAAGATAAGTAATAGGGTGGGGATGAGAGAGGGTGCAATTTGCTAGGAGTTTGCGTTGGTAAGGGGTAAGGCTATCTCTTCATGTGAGACAAAGGTGAAGGAGGAGGTAATAGCGGAAAGCATCTGTGTGATATGAGATGAGGGGGAGAAGAGAAGGAGTTCTTGGCAAAAATCCTTAATTCTTTCAGTAAAATTTAAGCAAGGTATTCAGTTGAGAGGGTGAGGAGAAGAAACCTGAGGAAGGTTTGAGGAGGAAAGAAAATGTTTGGAAGTTCTGCTATGGTGAGTGAGATGAGTTCATTAAGGAGGTGTAGAAATATTGCCTAACAGCAGAGAGGGCCCATTAATGCTACGTACCATAAATTTATAGTAGATCTGGTCAAAATGGTTGCACATCCCCATCAGGAACAATAATATAGTTGATTTGACCACAGTTTATGGTTTCTGAGCTAGAGAGTAAGTGAGTAGGTGAGTGGGTAAGGGGCAGAAGTTGATCAGGAGGTCAGTCAGTCAGTTAACAAGCACTTATTAAGTGCTTACTGTGGCATTGTGCCAAGTTCTTAGTGAATTCCAGGCATGTGTTAAGTGCTGGTAATATGAATATAAATAGAAAGACAATCCTTACCCTCAAAGGGCTTAATATTCTAATAGGGGAAGACAGTATAAAAAAGGAAGCTGAAAAGGGGTTGGAGTAGGGGGAAAGACAAAGGTACCAGGTAAAGGGAGTGTGGTAGAAAAAGTCTAGAGTGTAGTCTGGTGAGAAATGAAGAGATAGTTGTCCTGGGAGCCCTCCTTAAATGAAAGTTCTAGGTGGAACCATCCAATAAGAGAGTAAGGCCAGAGGGGTGCATGATACTTTCAATGTGTGAATCCCAGGGCTAGAGGAAGAGCCTTGGCATAGTAAAGGAGGTTGTGGAGAAAGTGGTTGGAAAGGAGGAAGTGAAGTATGGCTGGGGCTAGTCTGAAATAATATTCTGTGAGAGGCAGTCACCAAACAGGTGAGCTGGGGCCTGAGGATAAAAATGCCTCTGATGCATAGTCTCTGGTGTGGGTAGTGAGCCAAAATACCATTAAACTGGGAGGCAGGACAGCTGGATTGCAGTCTGCACTCTTCTAGTAAACTCACTTTACAACTTTAGGGAAGTCAATTGACTTCTTTGGAGCTCAGTTTCCTTATCATTCAATAAGTACTTATTAAGTGCCTACTATATTCATGGGGCATTTTCTTGTTTACTATTTTATATGATTCCCACTATTGAAGAGCAATACATCTTAATGATAAACTACAAGTATCTATGAAAGTGACTGCATCACAGAATGAATCAATCAGGCAAATGAGCCACTTACTCCACAAATGGGAAAAACCACTATTTCCAGCATGTAGATATAAAATTTCACTATATAGATGAACCTTGAAAAACTGGTCTGACACAGATCAATGACTACAGTTCATTTTTGCCTATAATATGTAGATATAGTCCAAGGTTCATTCATTGAACATGGGAGTCTTAATTTTATCTTGTTGTCCATTTGCCATTTTAAGACTATTTCTATACTCATCTCCACACACATAAATGCATGTAGAACAACTGGATTGTTAGGACAACTATCCAGAAAAGACAAAGAAAATCTTGATATGGTCTGGATTATCTTGTGGACTAAGTCAAAGGCAAAATTGGAGCAGACTGGAGACATTCCTGCGATGCCAGGCGACCAGAAGTTCTCTAGGCGAGTGCTGAATTTAGAACTAGAGGACTGGGGTTTGTGTCTTAGCTCTGCCATTTACTGCCTCGTGACCGTGTCACTTAACCTCTCTTAACTTGAGTTTCCTCACGTGTCAAAATAATGATGGTAACTAACATTTACATGGCACTTTTA
Source organism: Vombatus ursinus (assembly GCF_900497805.2). Taxonomy (NCBI): domain Eukaryota; kingdom Metazoa; phylum Chordata; class Mammalia; order Diprotodontia; family Vombatidae; genus Vombatus; species Vombatus ursinus. The sequence continues at coordinate 21,835,758 of NW_020941197.1, forward strand.
AGTTACCAAAGTTCTATATATAAAATACATATATATGTATATATAGTCATACATATTCATGTATATGTACATAGGGTTGTATGGGATATTCAGGGAGGACAAGTACCTCTTGGGTGAAGGCTGCCGAGCCTTCTCAGGGCTGCTCATCCACCTCTGGTGTCCACCTTCATCCAGCTCTCACCTGTGGCTCCAAGAAGCCATAGCATGTGCAGTGGCCACACCCCAGTAAAATTGTCATGACAGATGGGCTGAACCAGGTAGAGGGTAACTGACAGGTCTCAAATCCATTGGTGAGTTAGGGGGATGTCTACCCCAAGCAAGTGAAGACTCTCCCAGTAGAATGGGCAGATAATAATTTGTTCCAACGTCCATGAAGGCAGCTGAAGTAGGTGCTGTGGAGCACTTAGGGTTTGGTTAGACATCAGAGATGCCAAGGTCATCCACTGTATCCTGGGCCATCACCAGTCATCTTGACTTTTGTCTTGCCACTGGTCTTCAATGACTCTGAAGGAGAGAGTAAAGTAGAGGACTTTGTACAAATCTGCCTCACTTAAATCCAACTCACAAACAAGTTAAGATATCACTCCATGATGTCATTGGCCCTCTTCTAAAGGAAGGACAAACAACACTTATAATTATGCATGTATATGTATATGTATATGCACATGTGTATGTGTGTGTGTAAGTATATATACACATATATAGGACAACTAGGTAGTACAGTGAGTAAAGTGCCAGGCCTGGAGTCAGGAAGACCTGAGTTCAAATCCAGCCTCAGACATCTAATAACTGTGTGACCCTGGGCAAGTCACTTAACCCTGTTTGCCTCAGTTTCTCATCTGTCAAATGAGTTGGAGAACAAAATGGCAAACCATTCCAGGATCTTTGCCAAGAAAAATCTCAAACGGGGTCACAAAGAGTCAGACATGACTGAACAACAATAACACATGCATATGCACGTATATTTTGTATGTATAAAACACTCTTTAGAACCTCAAAATAGCCTTGTGATGTAGGTTCTAGAGAAATTACCCCATCATACAGAAGAGAAGACTGACACTCAGAAAAGTTATATGATTCGCCCATGATCACAAAGCTAGTACCGGAAGTGGAACCTGAACCAAGATCTTCTTGTTTATAAGTCCAGCACCTCTAAAATCTCTTCCAGCTCTAAACCTATGATCCTATTATTTTCCCTCCTACTTCAAACACTGTGAAAAAATGGCCACACTCACTTAACCCCATTGCCTAGTCAAAAAAAAAAAAAATGGACACACTGCACCATGGAGTTTTTTCTCAAATGCCCTCTGCTTACTCACCAACCTGTGAATCTCAATATAACTACAATCATCCCTTCCACATTGTGACTTTCCCCATCATGGTTTCAATATAACAGGTCAGCATAAGAAATTAAATGGGAATTTTGAGGGATTTGTATGGAAGCTGCAGATGACATGAGAAGGCCAGCACACAACATAGAAAAAGTTTAGAAACTCAGAAATGTATAAAATACATGTATAGTATTGTATAATATCAATGTATTTTATCTTTTAATCACATAAATATACACAATTTCTTTTTTAAAGTTAAACTAAATAAAAGTTAAAGTTTATGAAAAGAATGTGAAAGCCGGCATATGATACCCAAAGGCTAGAAATGTACAGATATCTTAAAAAGTTTATTAACTCATAAATGCATGAAATGTATATACTGTTATATATAATATTATCTGTATAGTATGTATTTTACTGTTTAATAACATAGATGAACAGCTATGCATTTTTTTTCCTTAAAATTAAATTTGTATGGTTCTATGCGCTGGTTTGGGGATGCCAAGCGTGTTTATGGCAATCTCTCATGTGATATCTCACGGTGATCTAGCGGTGACCTTTGCATCTTGAGTTTCTTGTATCTTGTGTCATTTAAACAGCTATTAAAATAAATGTCTATTAAAATCATAGGTCCCAAGCATAGTATTCCTAATGGTTTGAAAACTGCTCCCAAGAAACACAGGAAAGCAATGAACTTGAAGGAAAAAAAGTAGAATTGTTAGATGTGCTTCTTTCAGGCAAAACAACTGCTGAGGTTGCCACCTTATTTATGGCATTAATGAGTTGACCATAAGGCATATCAAGATAAAAAAGAGAAGAAAATCTTCACTGCAGCTACACCAGTGTCTGCAGAACATTTGCATAAACCATGAGATCCACATCTCTCTCTTATGTAGAAAGTGCAACATTCTTTTGGGTTCAGGATTGTCATAAATAAGGCATTCTGATAGATTCTGGCATTATACAAGAAAAGGCTACATTTTTATATGATTTCCTAAAGGAAAATGAAAGTGAAGGGTCTATTCCTACAGATATTTAGGACAGCAAAGACTGGTTTGAAAATTTTTTTTAAAAATGGTTTAGCCTACACAATGTAAAAGTAATGGGAGAGGCAGCGTCTGCCTATCAAGAGGAAGCTAGGGAATTTCCTGAAACCCTGAACAAAGTAATTGAAAAGAAAGGCTACGGAATATCTCCAGAATAGATATTCAGTCCTAAAACTGTTCTATAGTTGGAGGTAAAAAAAATGCCTCAGAGGACATACATCAACCAAGAAGAGAAGCGAACTGAGGTTTTAAAGACACAAGGGATAGAGTAATCCCACTCTTTTGTGCCAATGTCATAGGGTTCATAATAAAGACAGCCCTGATATACAATATTTCCTGAAGTTAAAACCCAGTATCCCTTTGGAACCCACTCCTTCCACCTCTGGTGTTACTCCAGTCACTCCATCAACCCGTACCACCCCTGCCCATTCTCATTCTTTCAGGCCATGGAAGATGATGATGATGAAGAACTCTATAATGATCCACCTCCGTGACAAGAATACTGTACAATTAATAAATTCATATTAATTTAGTGATGATATTAATAATAGGTTAGTGATAATATGTAATAAGGTGCTATATACAGTATACAGTATAATAAATAGGTTAGAGGTATATTATGCCTGTATATGTGTGTGTCTTTACTATACAGCAAGAATCGTATGTCTGATACATGAATGTATGTGGTCATGAGCTTTTGTCATCACCATCATCAACCAGCATTCAACTTCTTCATTTCAAGGAAGATCATAGAGATATACCACAGGCTGATGAAGAATATGAGTAGGGAATTTCAAAGGTTGTCTAAGGTGGGTTGATCCCAGGTTGGAAATAGAGAGGTCACAACTTCCATGCCAACCATAGTAGTGTAAAGCCTGTGAATTGTCTTTGAATTTCTAGCCTGGGCAAAATTAGGAGACTCAGTTTTTATAAATAAACTGACAAATAAATAAAAGAATAATGGATGGATAATAGTTAAATTAATAAATATCTAAACTAATAAATAAAGGAATATATATATACATATACAGTATGGATATGTGTATATACACATACACGCGCATTCACACACACACAAGCACACACACACATATATATATAAAATTTTTAAAAGAAGTATTCAGTTCTAGCATGGAGAAAAACCAGAGACGGATTAGGTAGTCATTCCTTTACTAATGTGGAGAAAAGGCAGGATTAGATTAGATTGAATGCTTCCTTCTAATTCACTCTGGATCTTTTTTTTGCAGTTAGATTCCCCTCCTCCCCTGCCCCATCACACTGAGCTTGTGAATGGCAGCTGGATACAGATTTCCTCACTGGTGACAAGGCAAGAAAAATTGGGAAAATCAAATAAATGATAGTGATTAGGAACAAGAAAGAGATTAGGAATCCAGGTTTATAGACCAGCTCCATTTATCATCAGTAATCAAAACAAAGAGATGTAAATCTGATATTGTTGGGCTGTATTTATGGAGTTGTGGGTACATTTCAGGGTCTGGTTTACAGAGCTTAGAGAAGACGGAAAGACTTTGTTTATAGAACTCTGGAAGCATTTATGGATCTAGTTTATGGAGCTCATGTGGCATGGAGACAAGGTTGTATGGAAAGGGTTGGGGATTTCTGGGGGGTTTCCACAAAGTCCCCATGACTCAGAGGGAACAGATTTGGCATACATCTGAGGGAAAAGGTACACAAATGGGTTGAGTCTTATTGTCCAGGGCAATATTGCTGGGACTGGGTTACTAGGTTTAGGTAAGGACCTACCAATGATGAAATCAGGGCAGGAACAAGGCTTCTTTCTCTAAATTACAGGTCTGTAACTCAATTCTTAAGATGGCTATCTTGGTCAGCAGGCTCAAGGAAAAGAGCCTCTGGTGTTCTTAATTGGATCTTTTATTAGGCACTAGGTTCAGTATAGTATCAATGCTGGGGCTTGGGCAGCAACAAGATTCATCTATTTGTTCATTCAGCAGATATTTTATTAAACACCTAGTATGTATAGTATGGGGTAGCTAGGTGGTACAGTGGATAGAGTGCCCTGGAGTCAGGAAAACCTGAGTTCAAATCTGGCCTGAGACACTGACTAGCTATGCAACCCTGGGCAAATCACTTCATACTATTTTTCTTGGTTTCCTCATTTGTCAAATGAGCTAGTGAAGGAAATGGCAAACCATTGCAGTATCTTTGTCAAGAAAAACCCAAATGGAGTCATGAACAGTTGGACACTACTGAACAACAACAAATGTATTATGTTGGGTGCTAGGGCAGATATAAAGTTAAGTAAGAAATGGTCCCAAAGAATATACCTAGAAAAGTAGAACATGGCAAATAAGAAAGCATACAGAGAAACTTTCAAAGGGTAGTGCCCTCAGGATCTTGAGTCATGTGATTCAACTCCTCATTTTTCCAATGAGGAAAGTGAAGCTCAGAGAGGGACTGAAGTGAATTGTCCAAGGTCACATGATGCATTAGAAGGAGCAAGGGGAAAAGCCACATTCCTGACCCTCAATCTAGACCTTGTTTCACTTTACCATGATTATTTTAAATTGTTCTGTTAATCTCAACTAAAGTCATTATATAAATATGAGCAGCAATGAAGAACATAGAATCATTTATTGTTGAGGCAAAAATCTCTTTGTAAACCTGGTATCCAGAAGTGTTATCCTGTCTCTTAAGTATTATAAATTCTCAGTCTCTGACTGGTTTTTAATACATGGAACTCCCTCATATGACAATTGGCTCTAACCATACTATTTTTTAAAGCATCTTCCATTGTTGGCATTTGGTATATCCAATCAGAGTTATTTTTATTGAGTTCAAAGCTGGTCAGTTGCCAGATGGTCTGAAGCCAGGGAAAGAATATATGGTGGTCAGATAGAGAACGGTATTTACCAGGGAGCCAGAGCAAGGAAAGGACTTTAAATAGGCTCATAGTGATCAAAACTGAGGGTGAAAGAGGAAACTAGACTCCTGGCTAGCCTGACATATCAGTGATACTCAAGTATTAAGGAATGATTAGGCATCTTTAACAAGGGAGATGGGAAAGGTTGCAGGCAAAGTTGAGAATCAAAGAATCCAAGTTGGGAGAGGTAGTAGCATCAGGAAACCTGTAGGCCTGTAGTAGGCATATGGCATCACATCCTAGCTAGAAGATAGTTAGAAGAAACTTGACCTTTTCCCATTTTTCTAGCCCCTTGTTTTTTTTTCTTTATGAGACCCACATCTTTGGCATTAAACTCCCATCCTCAGTGGTAGGATACAAATGATCTGACTAAAGTACAGCAGTGTTTTAGTGTCTGAGGCTAGATTTGAACTCAGACTGACTTGTTTGTGTTTTGCTTAATCTATCAATACCTTAAGCTTTAAGAAATTTGGAAAAAAAGAAAAAAACATTCCCTTGACTTAACAATGACCTTAAACCAAGGTGAGGAAGAGTCAAGATTGGGGGAACTGAGTGTAAGGCACTGATGAGGGGATTGGAATTTATTGATTTTGGATTTATTGATATTGCCATGACTTTATCAGCCAGGCTTCCTATGCCACCTGACCAGGGACAGAAGTGATGTCAGAATATGGGTGGACCTTACCCCACTGCTAGAGATAAGAGCATTCCTGTCTGGAGAAGAAGTACTGAGTGGGTAGAGAGCAAGGCAGGGCAGTATCTGTGCCAGGCTGCCCTACCCACTTACTGAGCATACCATCTAAAGCAGAATTTGAGCTTCATATTGAACTGAGGGTGTACACAAGGCTCTGTCCTGGGCCCTTTTGTCTCTATGTGTAAAAATAGCACTATCTTTCAGTGGCACCATTAGCTCCCATGGTATAATAATTACTTTTATGTAGATGACTCTAGTTCTATATATATTTAGTTCCAAGCTCTCTTAAAGTCCAACTCTGCATCACAAACTACTTATTAGACATTTCAAACTGGTTGTCCCGTTCAACTATGTCCAAAACAGAACTCATTACCTTCTCCCCTAAATTGGATGATCTCTAAGTGAGATCTTTTGAACATTACTATATGTAACAGGGTTGCCGCATAAGCATGCAGTCAAGGGTCATCCAGGTTGAACCCCTTGGAGTCATAATTGATTCCTGGATCTCCGTTGTCCCACATACCCAAACCATTTCTACATAACAGCTCTCACATTAGTCCCCTTCTCTCCACCCATAAGACAGTCTCTTCAGTTCAAATCCTCATCATAACTGGCCTACATTATTTCAATAGTCTCCTAATCAGTGTCCTTGCCTCAAGCCTTTCCCCATTCTAATTTATCCTTCATAGGGCTGCCAAAGTGATTTTCCTAAAGTATAGGTTGCACTATGTCAGTCACTATGTGAATCCCTACTGTATCTGCTCCTCTTTTTGGTATTTAAAGCCCTTCATAATCTGCCTCAACAGACCTTTCCAACTTCATTATACATTATTCCCCTTTACAGACTGTGGGATCAAATTGGCCTTTTAGCAGCTCCTTATACACTGCAATGCTATTTCCATGTCTTTGCACACACTGCCTCCCCACACCTGGCAGTGACTCCCTCCTCATTTCTGCCTCTTGGAATCCCTCCTTTCCTTTAAAGACCAACTCAAATGCTAGCTTCTACATAAAGCCCTTTCTGATCACCCCAGCTGCTATTGATGCCTTCTCTTCAAAACCTTTTATTTAATTCATATATGCTTCTCAAAGGCAGTGTGCCTTATTGAATAGGAAGTATAAACTTCAGCCTTAAAAAGTGCTGAGTTCAAGTTCCACTTGATACAAATTGGTTGTGTGACTACAAGTCACTTAAATGCTCAGCGTCTGTCCTATGTAATTCTCTAAGATCTGTATGTTGCTGAGAAGATGATAACCTGCATTTGTTGCAAGATTTTCCTCAAATAGAAGTTCCCTGTGACATTTAAATCACAGATCCAGTTCCTATCTCTTGTAGGGTTATACGTGCATATGTTATTAAACCTGATAAACCTAATCAAGAATTTTTATCTTTGTATCTCTAACACCTAGCCCAGTCCTGGGCATATAGTAGGTGCTTCTTAAGTGTTCGTTGATTATCTGTTTGATTGAAAGACTGTCAACAGGACAGAATGAAGCCAAAGTCCATAGTTTCAGAATGCCGTACCTTAGGAAGGCAAGCATTCAGATTTCTTCCGCCCATGGCAGTTTTTCTGGTTCTTTCAGCACTGCCAGGTCTTTCCGCCTATTCAGGAGGGTAATCTGACTGTCCGGGGTTAGGTTGGAGCCAGGCGCACATTGAGAAAACCAGAAAAACAGTCCTCGGGAGGAGGCGACATGTTCAAGCTCTCCCTTCACCAGGATGGGCACAGCAAAAGTTCCCAAGACAGAGACTTTGGCCCCGAGTGTAGTTCCCAAGACAAGAGACTTTGGCCCTGGGTTTCGACTGCATGACCCGCCCATCCCAGCCTTGCTCACACCCGGCCCCAAACACGTCACTGCTCATGGGCGGGGTGGGAGGGATCCTGCACAGGTGAGCGCCGGACCTCGGCCCAGAGACTTCAGTTTTCCTGGTGTCTCCCGCTCTGCCGCCTCCTGCCCGTCCGTAGCTTTCCTCTGCTCTCTCACTGGGTAGAGGAGACTGCCAGCGCCCGGCTGATGCTATGATTGAGCTCTCCAGGCTCGAACAAAACCTTGATGAGGCAGTGCCTCTGAACGGGACGGTTCCTCTAGAGACCAGTGTCCAGGTGGAGTACCCCGAGCCAGCCCAGGTAGGAAGATGAGCTTTGAGTCTCCCTTGCCTAACGCAGTTATATGAAGTTCCTGAGTTGTGGAGGTAACAGACTCAGGGATAGATTTCCTATAAAGTACTTAAAAAAAAAAAGTTTAACCATACTAAGTTGACCAAAAACAAACGAATATAAAGTATGTTGCGTATTCGAATAGTGCCATTGGAAACCCCAGGGAAGAAAGTTTGAACTCTTTAAAGAGGTACCACATCTAACGCGTCCCACAGCCTCCAGGTTTAAATTGACAAGGAAGTGACTTCTCGGCTGATCTCCCTAAGTAGATAGAGGGAGGCTAGGTTTTACGGACCAGAACTCTGAGGTTTGGAAACCCTTTTCTTCCTCAATATTGTAGGTGAATGGTGTTCTGTGTACTATCCTGGAACATTTTTAATGTTTCTTCAAAGCTGTTGAATAATTGTCTATTTGGATATAAAGGCGATGCCACAGGGCAGATCTGACATATATTAGATGTGCTTTGAAATGTAGCTGTCTACAGTTACTAAAACAAATATTTTCCTTTTATCACAATACTCTCTGTTAGAGCTACCAGATATTTTTTTAATGTGTTTTTGAAACTATGGGTGCCAGATAATTGCCATTTTAGTATAATTGTTTGTAACAGTATCAGTAAACTACGGAATTTTTCTGTTTGGGCATTGATTGGAAAATGACATTTTCATTTCTATGGTAAGTAAATGTTAAATAGAATAGACAATAAATCATCATCTTTTACATTGAACAACAGCAAGAAATAACCCAGTAACCACAACCAAAAGGGAAGCCAGAGGGTTGTGGGCTAAGAGTTGATTCTTTTTCTATTCTATCCCCCTACTCCCACCCCAGCTTTCAGTCAACAACGCTTTATTAAGCACTTAGAGCAGGCCAGTCAACACTTTCTATCCCTGGACCAGTCCACATCTCCTTCCCCACACAATCCCACAGAAGAAGACAGGGAAGGAAGATGAGATGGGAGGAAGAGCAAGAGTTATGGAGGGGATTAGTACACATTTTTCACCTGCTTAGAAGAATTGAAATGAATTTGAAGTATTCCATTTCAACCTTAGTCCTTGGCAATTTTCAGTCAGGAATTGTCTTTCTCTTGAGTTCAGCCTTAATTGTGTCTCATACATCATTAGTTTTCAATAACTGGTTATAAGACAACCATGATGGAATTTTGTGCCAAATGCCTTCTTAAACAGAGAAAAAAAATAGAGCTGTTAGAGAGCTCTCCACTTATCAGTCTAAGAATCCCTTTTTCTGTCATTGGTTCTTGCCCCACCCCCCACTCCCTGAACCCCCAAGCAGGGAGTTCAAATGTGGAAGTTCCCTTAGCAACGTGTACTTGATGTCCTGGGGCTTATATTTCCCGGAACACATAATTCTGTTAAAAGGTTTGTGTGAGAACAAATTGGCTTCCCTCTTGAATTTGAAATAATGAGAATTCTAAGAATGTTCTAGCTATTACTACATGTGGTTACAAGTACGCCTTTGGTATATCAGTAATCGAAGCTAGTGACTGGGACTGGGACTCTGAATCTTAGAAAAAAAAGATTGTCTGCCACTTCAGTCTAATATTTATTGAGTATCTATTCACGTCAAACACCATATAAACTTGTGTTTTCTCTCTGTTTTTCTTTCTGTCTCATGGTGTATGTGTGTGTGTGTGTGTGTGTGTGTGTGTGTGTGGTTGTGTATTCCAGAGATACGAGTTTCAGTCCCAGAATATCTAAGAAGCTATAATCACTTAAATTAAAATAGCTCATATTTAGCCTATATACATGTATTGTCTGTATTTGAGCTTGGACAAGCCACTTAACTTCTTTGTATCTATTTCCCCCCATTAAAAAAAATTTTTTTTTAATTTTTTTTTAAGGTAACTGGGGTCACACAGCTAGTAAGTGTCAAGTGTTTGGTTTGAGGTCAGATTTGAACTCAGGTCCTCCTGACTTCAGGGCCGGTGCTCTATCCACTATGCCACTTAGCTTCCCCTATTTCCACCCATTTTAAAAATTAGGAATAATATTTAACAGAGATGTTATAGAACTGATTTATGTATAAGATTGGACTGAGTACCTCCAACGCCCCTTCCAACTTTAAGATTCCACAATACCTGCCTACGGGTGCAGCTGAGAAGTCTGGAATCTGTGATGGAAAAAAACAAGGATAGTCATCATAATTCCTATGGGAAAGGAAAGAAGATCTTCCTGTCCCTTTCCTTATGTGGGTCTAGGAGGGCAAGAATTCTTAATCTAGGGTCTATAGCTCCCAAAGACATACATGGGTAGATTTCATGGGGTTCATGAACTATTTTTTTTCAATGTTTTGATAACTGTATTTCAATATATAGTAATTTCTTTCCTTTGTAATCCTGTATATTTTACTTAAAAGCATTATTTTCAGAAAGACCATAGGCTTTGCCAGACATTAAAAAAAACAAAGGTCAAGAATGCCCTGGTGTAATTGAAAGAGGAAACCATGACTGAAAGCTATTCTGTCTATGATCAAACAATCAATCAACCAATCAATAAATATTTAGTAAGTGTCTGCTATGTGCCAGGCATACCCTCTCAACTGGTATTTTGAAATGCTGTCACCCCAAGGATGACAACAATGCAAATAATAATAATGTAATTTTAAGGAAGTTGTCTTTTAGCATTTTCTTTTTTTAAACAAATTATTGATATCTTTGTGACATCACCAGTATTTCATCCAATATCCTTTTTCCCCACCCCTCCACCTTGCCAAAGAACCATCTCATATAACAAAAAATTGTTTTTTAAACTGACCTATCACCATTTCAATAAGAAATTTAGACTAGATGCATTCCTGTACATTTCTTCCTCTAGTGAGACTACAATAGGAGTAAATAACAACAAAAGGTGAAGGAGAATACCATCCAGTTCTAGGTTCTCTCAAATAACTCTAAGTGTCTCTGGTTAGATAAGCCTGTCACATACCCTGCAGTCATAAATACTAGAGTCTGCTACTCATGGGACTCAATTAGTGCTGGACTTGGTTTCAGGAAGGCCTTAATTCAAATCTGGCTTCAGACAGTGACTAGCTATGTGATCCTGGGCAAGTCATTGAATTTCTCAGTCTCAGTTTTCTCATCTGCAAAATGGGATAGCACCTACCTCTTCAGATTGTCATGAGGATCAAAAAAAATAAAATTTGTTAAGTGCTTTTCAAACTTCAAAGCACTTTATACACACCAGCTGGTATCATTACTGTTATTAAAATTATTGTCTATTATTGTTGTTGTTATAGCTATGGATCCAAAGAAGCAACATGGCAGAATGGAAGGAGCATTACTCTCAGAGTCAGATGACCAGAGATTGAATCTTACCTCAGACACTTACTAGATGTATGATCCTTGGCAAGTCACTCAGCCACTTTCAGCCTCAGTTTTATTATCTGTAGAATAGGCATAATTGCCCTTTCCTTACCAGGTTGTGAGGCTCAATATACATATATATGATGCGGCCGCTGCAGTGGTGAGCATGAGACCAGCTCAATGCTCTGTAACCCCGAGACGCATAGATGAGGCGGGAGACAGCAAGGTGGCAGAAGCTCCGTTTATTGAGTGCAGTTAGCTGACTTTTATGGCCCTAGTGATGCATGTTCAAAGTGTGATCCCCCTGTGATAGCCAATCATCAGGTCTGCTGGAGCTCGTGTCAGGACTCATCTCCCAGTGACAGGAGAGCCGAACCAACCGTGGGAGCTGCATGTCAGCAAAGGAGAGGTCCTGGGAGACTTCCTTATTTTTGCCACGCAACTATGTTGTGACCCTCAGCTTCTACTGATAGAAGCTAGAACTCCCATGGGAAAGTTCCCTCAACAGAGCTCTCATGAGACCGTGAGACATTCAGCCTAACATATATATATATACATATTTTATATATATATATATATACACACATATATGCATATATACATATATGTGCCTTGCAAAATTTAAAGTAGTTAATAAATATTAGCTATCAGTAAGCACTGGCTTTCCTTCCTCTATCAATCAACAAATATTTATAAGTGCCTGTATGTGAGGTGGGGAAGTGTAGGTGGTACAGTGCATAGAGTGCCAGGCCTGGAGTTAGGAAGACTCATGTTCCAAGTTCAAATCCAGCCTGAGACACTTACAGCTCTGCGACCTTACGCAAGTCACTTAACCCTGTTTGCCTCCGTTTCCTTGTCTGTAAAATGAACTGGATAAGGAAATGGCAAACCACTATAGTATGTTTGCCAAGAAAACCCCAAATGGGGTCATGAAGAGTCAGACACAATGGAAACGGCAACAACAATATACCAGGCACCATGCTAGGTGCTGGGAATAAATACAAATACAAAAGCAAGACAATAACTGCCCTAAGGCACCTTGCATTCTCTCAGAGGAGACAACATGTACATGTGTATGCATGTATGTATGTATGAAAGCATGTATGGACATGTACATACAAAACAGATCAAAATTAAATGCAAGGTGATTAAAGAGTAAGGAAGGAAAGAGACATTTACTAAACACCTACTATATACCAGGCACTTTACAAATATTATCTCATTTGATCTTCACAACAACCCTGGGAGGTAGATGCTATTATTCCCATTTTACAGGTGAGAAAACTGAGGCAAAGGTTAAGTGACTTTCCTGGGGTCACACAACTACTATCTGAGGTCAAAATTTGAACTCAGGTCTTCCTGACTTCACAGCCCCAACTTGCTGCTCTTCTGTATTAGGATGTTAAGTCATATGCCAACATGTTCACCCATCTCTAAGTTGTTGAGAAGAAGTGGGCATCCCCACTTCTTTGTTCTAGACTGTCACACAGAGACCAATAAAAATCAAGTTTTGGTATTTTTATTTAATGGGGGGAAGCCTTTGAATAAGCAGTGCATATTTTACCATCCCAAATAGTAATTCTCTGTATCTTCAGATAGGCATGAGAGCTAATGTTTTTGCTTCCAGTCTATGTACATTGCTTATCTGTCCTGATATTCTCTTTCAACTTGTTTATACTACAAGGACCATCCCACTAATCATCATAGAGCTTTTCTTCATTTCCCTTAGGGGACTCTATTTAAGAAACACTGCCTTAAGGGGATATAAAATATGTAATTTCCTTTTTCTATTCAACCCTCTTCAAGAAGTGTGACTTTTAGGGCAAAAAAATTTCTTTTTGTATGTGAACTTTTATTTCCAAGTAAGTAAATTCATAAAACTATTCACCTTAGGAGGTTATGTGTTCACTTCTCTGCCACCAGCATGGCACAAAGTGTTTTGGGAGTTCTTTAGAGATACGTTAAATGATAACTCTATCCAAGTATTTGAAAATCTATCTTGTAATGAGGGGTTAGACTTGTTCTGTCTGGGCCAGAGGGCAGAACCAGGAGTGACAGGTGAAAGTTGCAAAGTAGTCAAGTGAGGTTTGATGTTGGTAAGAACTCCCTAATACTTAGAGAGATCAAAAAGTGGAAGTGGTTTCCCCAGGCAGCAATGGTTCCTACTTCACTGGAGTCTCCATTGGAGTCCAGAGGCTGGACAAAGGGGGGCACTCCCTTTCAGTGGACTTTCCTTGGGTTGGACTTCAAGGCTGCTGAGGCCATGCAGATCCAGAATTCTCTGATTCTGTTCCAAAAGCCTGTGGTATGTCTTTTGAAATAACCTCAATGGTACAAAATCTTCAGCCTTTGAGGGTGGATTTGATGTTTTCTAGGCAACCCAGAGGCAGACACAGAGCTAGTGAAACAAGTGGGTAATTTCCCTAAGAAATTTGGCTTTGGGTCAAGAGTAGGCTATAATTAAAAAGTGATGAGATAAGGGACAGCTAGGTGGCACAGCAGATAGAGCACTGGTCCTGGAGTCAGAAGGACCTGAGTTCAAATGTGACCTCAGACAAATGACACTTACTAGCTGTGTGACCCTGGGCAAGTCACTTAACCCCAACTGCCTCACCAAAAAGCAAAAACAATAAAAAAAATAAAAAAAATTATGAGTCTGGCCGGTCTCATGGAGTGTTCAAACTGCTTCTTAAGGCCATTCCAAAAGAGGAATTCCCAAAAGGTTTTGGAACAATGGCAGAATAGCTGGAATGAGTAAGTTTATAATTCCTTAAAACCACGGGATCATAGATTTAGACTTGGATGATTCCTCAAAGATCCTCTAATCCAGTCTAGAACAAATTTTGTTTTCTGAAGTTGGGATTCAGTCAAAAGGCCGAACTTGAGGACCTAGAGGGCCACATATAGACTCGAGGTTGCAGGTTCCTCACTCCTGCTGTAGTTCAATCCTCTGTCATTTTCAGTCCCTTTTATGCACCAGCCCCTTCTAAATTGCCTGCAAATATGGTTGTTTCCTCCGTCACAGCCCTCTCCTCCAGTCGTTGACCGATGTCTCTTCTCTCTCACTGTTAAGCTCTTACAGACATCTTAATTCATGGACTCCATTTAGTTCCTCAAATGCTTCACAGAGATAAATTTTGTCTTGATGTCAGGAAAAGTATTCTAACATTTAGAGCAGTCTAAAAATGGAAGAGGTTTCCTAAGGAAATAGTGGGTTTTTCTTCACTGACAATCTTCAAACAACCTGACTTCAGACCCCACCATGCTATTGATATGGTTCTCTCGGTTTAGTGTTATTACTCAGTCATTTTTCAGTCCTATCTAACTCTTTGTGACCCCATTTGGGGTTTTGGAGATACTGGGGTGGTTTGTCATTTCCTTTTCTAGCTCATTTTACAGATGAGGAAACTGAGGCAGAGTTAAGTGACTTGCCCATGGGTTACACAGCTAGTAAGTGTCTCACGCTGAGTATGAACTCAGGAAGATGAATCTTCATGATTCCACCTCACTGCCCTAATTATTAAATCTGGTGCTCTTTTCTCAACTCTCATCTTCCTTGAACTTTCTGCAGTTTTTTGACTTTGTCATCTGCTCTGTTCCATCCTTTATTTTTTCTGTTGCATTGTTTCTGTTCTAGTTTTCCCATCTGTCTGACCATTCCTTTTCAGTATCTCCTTTTTTGAATTATTACCTAGTTTCTATTCCACAGCCCTGTCCTGGGCTCTTTTCTCTCTACTCATCTGTTCTTATGGGTATCTTTCCACAACGGATATGTGTGTGTGTGTGTGTGTGTGTGTGTGTGTGTGTGTGTAGCTAGCCCAGATCTCTCTTCTGAATCCCAGTTTTACATTTGAACATTCCTCCTAGAGACTTCCATTTCAATTTCTTATTGATACCTCAACCTCAATGTGTCTAAAACTCAATTCAGCTTCTTTGCTAACCCATTCATTTTCCAAATTTCCTTCACCCCATTGAAGGTACCATCAACTATTCTCCTGTTCATCTATATGCCTAATGTTACTGTAATTTTTATTTCATTTTTCTTCCCTTTCCACTCTCAGACAAATATCCATTCAATTACAATTTCTTCTTGATTTTATCATGACATCTCTAGCATTAATCTCTTCCCTAACCATACCACATTAGTCTTGACCCTTATTTTCTCTCATCTAGACTAGTAGTATTAAACAGTTCGACAGGTAAATATACTAACTATGCCATTTCTTAGGAAAGAGACACAGGAGGACTTCCAGCACCTCTCTCACTAACAGATTTACTTTTGATCCGGTCAGATAGGAGGACAGGAATGAAGTCATAATAAGTCATAAATAAGCTTGCTTTATTCTAGTCCAGTCTTCTGAAAGGGAATTTGCCGATAATGGGAGCACCAACTCCTACAGCATTCCCTAACAACCCTTCTTTCGGGGGCCAGGGAGAAGGGGGGGTACAACTACCCCTCATCTCAATGGGGTCAGTCGAGACCAGCACAACTTGTGCACTCCCCTAAATCCCCGCAAGCCTCAATGGGGGAAGGTTGAGGCAAACACACAGATTCCCCCTCCCAAGCCTTGATGGGGGCCGATCAAGGCACACACAGCATTCAGACTGCACATTCACCCCTATGGGGTTCCCCAGTCACTGATCAGTGCCCACTTGCTTTATAGGGCAGCAGACAAAGAAGGTATATTGCCAGCAATAGCCTCACAATTTTACATCACTTCATCCCTATATCTACCTCAACTATGCAGTAGAAACTGTTTTCCACCTTGATAGTGAGAACTCATATCTAATACCTGGAAACTAGAGATTATTATGGCTATGGATCCTGGGAAAGGAGACTGTAAGAAAGAATAACAAAAAGCCACCTTACACATACTAAAATTCACAATACTTACACTGTCTTAACTAGAAATGGGCTGTTACACTGTATATAAGGATCCCTGCAGCCGCATATTGACTTAGAAAACCACAAATTAGCATTGTGCTGTATTTTTATTTATTTTGTTAAGCATTATTTCGGGCAGCCTCAGGGAGTGGTGCAGGTCCTGTGTTTGCCCTCTCTGATCTGCTGTTTCATAGTTTACTAATTGGTCTCCTGCCACCTGACTTCTCTCTTCTAAGATTCTTTCTCCACGTGGCTACCGGAATCATCTTCTGAGGGAGCATTTCTTAGTCTTCTCCTCATTCCCCCTGCTCAGAAAGCTATCTTTTGTGACTTCCTTTTGCTTCTAGAATAAAATATGAACACCTTAGCCAGGGATTTAAAGCCACAGAGGCTATCCTTTAAGCCTAGAACGCACTCTATCCTCATCTATGACTTCAAAATTCTTTTCTGTTCAAAGCTCACTTTAGCCTCCACTTCTCTCGTGACACCTTCTCTAATCTTAAACATATCCCAGCCTTGCACTTTCTATCAGCTGAAATCTTTCCTGATTTCTCCTTTGCCTCTCTAAAGTTTCATTTGCTCCCTATTACCCCCAGGATCCAATAGAAAGCCCTTTGATGCTTTAAACTCTTTCAACCTGGCCCCTTCTACCTTTCCTTCTTCTAACACCACTCCCCTTCACCCACTCTATGATCCAGCTCTTTGTTGTTCCTCACACTTGGTAATCCATTGCTGTCCCCAAAGCCTACAAGGCTCTCCTTCCTCTTGTCAGTCTCTTAGCCTCAATTACCTTTCATACTCTCTCTCTCTCTCTCTCTCTCTCTCTCTCTCTGTCTCTCTCATTGCACCTAGTTATTTACGTGTTGTCTCTCCTATTAGAATGTGAGCTCCTTGAGGGCATAGATCAAGTTTTTGATGTTCTTTGTATCCTGGGTGCTTAGCACTGTGTCTGACCCATGCTAAGTTCTTAATGAACTTGGGGTTCTGTCGTTTGAGCAGCTCTGCCTCACTCAAATCCAATTCACCAGCAAGTCAAGACATCACGCTCATGATGTCCTTGGTCCTCTTCAAGAATGAAGGATGAACAAACCCCAACATGTGTTTGACTACTCATGACTCTTCATGACCCCATTTGGTGTTTTCTTAGCAAAAATACTGGAGTGCTTTACCATTTCCTTCTCCAGTTCCTTTTACAGATGAGGAAACTGAGGCAAACAGGGTTACATGACTGGTCCAGAGTTACACAGTAAGTATCTGAAGCCAGATTTGAACTCAGATCCTCCTAACTCCAGGGCCAATGCTCTATCCACTATACTACCTCTTAATGACTGCCCCTCTTAATGAATACTTATTAGTTAATTGAGTTTACTTATCTGTGTTCCTGTTGATTGCCATTACAGAGAATAAGATCTTTGAGGGCAGAGATGGTTTCATTTTTGTCCTTCCTTCCTCAGCACCTAACAATACCTTGTATATAAGAAGTGTTTAATAAATGTTGTTGAACTAGAAAAATACAAAAGAGGAAATTGTGGCACAAAACAATTAATTCACACAATTAATAAACAACAGAAGCAAGATTTTTTTTGTGGGAGGCAAGGCAATCAGGGGGTAAGTGACTTGCCCAGGGTCACACAGCTAGTGTGAAGTGGCAGAAGCTGAATTTGAACTCAGGTCTTCCTGGCTCCAGGGCCAATGCCCTATCTACTGTACCACCTAGCTGTCCCTAGAAGCAAGATTTAATCTCAAATCCTCTGAAATAAAACCCTCTGTTCTGTATTAATTTTTAAATAGATATTCTAAT
This sequence comes from Vombatus ursinus, assembly GCF_900497805.2. Lineage (NCBI taxonomy): Eukaryota > Metazoa > Chordata > Mammalia > Diprotodontia > Vombatidae > Vombatus > Vombatus ursinus. Next base: position 21,853,898 of record NW_020941197.1, read on the forward strand.
GTCTTTGATTTTAAAAAAAATCATCATACAATGTCACAGTCACATCACATAAATGTCAGAATTTGTAAGTTTATAGATAGATAAATGGATAGATAGAGTATTTATTAAATGCTCAGTCTGTGCCAGACACTGTGGTATGTTCTGGGATATAGATATAAGCAAACAAGATAGTCTCTACCCTCAGAGGACTTGCATTCCAATGGGGAAAGACAGCATATAAACAGAGCTGGAACAGGGAGGAGCTATGGTTGGTAGGAGGGAACCTGAGAGGGGGCAAGGTAGATGAGGAGGAGGTAGAGAAATCCAGAGAGAGTCAAGCCAGGAGTGATGTGACCATGGCTAGTGCCCTTCATACAATGGTGGTCTGGGCTAGGGAGTCTCCAATCAGGAGAATGGACCTTAGGGTAGAGGTTTCTCCAGGGCTGGGGAAGTGGTGGGGAAGGAGGTGGAGAACTTGGGAGAGTGAGTCAACCAGGAGGCAATACTGTATACTCGGACGAGAAATGAAATGGCTAATCGGTGGAAACTCAGAAAGATTGATGTGGAAATAAAGATATGTTCCTATGTGTCAGGAAACTCACTTGTTTAATGTCTGCTTCTGAGGCGGTATATACAGAACAGGATAGCTTGTTTGAGCTTCTAGTCAGCCTTCGTTAGACTATCCAGGGCACTCTGAGAGTTGAGTCTAACTAAAGGTTTGTGTGGGGAACTTGGAGGGCATTCAGAGGACACGATGATAAAACATGACTCTCCCGGCAACAGGGTGCACACCCAGTCTACACAAACTTTGAAAGTTTGTGAGTTTGGTGAAGGATTTCTTCTTTCTTATCACCCCAATCCGATAAAATGGAATACCATCTTGTGGCCGCTGCATTGGCTTAGAATGCAAGCTGAAACAGAAAAGGTCCCGGTGGGAAGGAAGAAGGAAGTGGCATTTCTCCTTTGGATGTTGCAGGACTGTGCAATTTCCAGTGTGGAGAGAGAAGTTAAGTGACTTAAAGGGGATTGAAAATAATAGCAACAGGCTTATTTAGTTAAGTGAAAGCGCAAAGGCTGAATAATAAACCTTCTTAGATTTGAAAATACCATGAAATTAAAACAAGTTATCGGCTCTTCTCTGTGACAACTTAGAGCAAGACACAAAGAAATGAATTTAAGCTGTATCATCAGGGATTTAAGTTGAATATAAGGAAGAGTTACTGTTGGTAAGGGTTATTAAATTCTTGTAAGAGTTACAAAAAGACCCAGGTTGAAGTGCCACCTCTGGCATATATTAGTTATGTATTTCTAGGTAAGTCATTAGTGCCCTTAGCAACTGTCTAAAACTAATTTAGCCAGGAGTGTAGACAAGTTGATGATATATATTGGTGAAGTAAGTTACCACAATGGAAATTCCCTATACTGATTAAATCTGAGGTCCATACCTCTGTTGCTGTGTACTTTCACTCATGTCTGATTCTTTGTGACCTCATTTGCGGTTCTTGGCAGATACTGGAGCCGTTTACCATTTCCTTCTCCAGCTCATTTTACAGATGAGGGTTTGACTTTGACTTTCCCAGGGTCACACAGCTAATAAATGTCTGAGGCCAGATTTGAACTTAGTAATATGAGTCTTCCTGACTTTAGGCTCAGCACCCTATCCACTGCACTACCTAGCTGCCATACCTCTTACCCAATCAAAGAAAACCAAGGTAAAACAAAATAAGACAAAAGAAAATAAGATTTCTAACAGAAATTGTTAAGTGAATGTCTTTAAAACCAGACAAGACTTTTCTTCAATTAAAAATACATTTTATTGTTAACATTTTTTTAATATCTCCTAGATTTCTACCTCTCTCCCTCCTTCTTTCCTTTCCTCACAGAGAACCATCTCTTGTAACAAATATTTTTTAAGAAAAAAGAGTAAGGGAAAAAATCAGCAAAACCAGGTGATACATCTAAAAACACCTGACTTGATGTGTAATGTTCTACACCTGTGAACCCCTTAGTTATTTCTTCAGGAGAATTGGGAGAGATATGTAGAAGTTCTTCTGTACCTGACAGAATGAAGGTATGTTATTATTTGGAATCAAAGAAATGAACTACATAACCTTCAATATCTTGGACTTTCCCTGGCCCAAGATCTTATGGGTCTATTCTGATTTTAATGACCCCAAGTCTCTCTTATTCAAGTACCCAAAACAATAACATCTTCCCACATCTGAGATTCTGACTTCCTATGTATTGTGCAAGATATTATTTGCATCCTCCAAGAATATAAGGGCTCAGTTACAAAAATTTCCACTCTGAGAAGCCTCTTGTCTAGCAAATTGTCTGTAGTTTTAGGTAGTGTTGATCTAAAAGGTGATTTCTTTTTTTCTTTTTTTGAATAATATTTTTCCCAAATACATATAAAAACAATTTTTAAGATTCATTTTTTTTAAATTTTGAGTTCCAAATTATCTTCCTCCCTCCCCTCTCTGAGATGGTAAGCAATCTGATATTGGTTATACGTGTGCAATCATGCAAATCATGTTTCTGTATTAGTCATGTTGCGGAAGACCATACAGACCAAAAAAAAAAACCCACAAAAAAAAATAAAGTGAAAAATAGTATGCTTCCATCTGCATTCAGACTCCATCAGTTCTTTCTCTGGAAGTAGATAGCATTTTTCATCACTGAGTCCTTTGGAATTGTCTTGGATTTTTGTGTTGCTGAGAATAGCCAAATCATTCACAGTTGATCACCTTACAATATTGATGTTACTATAAACAGTGTTCCCCTGGCTCTGCTCACTTCTCTTTGCGTCAGTTCACGTAAGTCTTTCCTGAAATCGTTCCCTTTGTCATTTCTTATAGCACAATAGTATTCAATTACAATCATATACCACAACTTGTACAGTCATTCCCCAATTGATGGACATCCCTTTAATTTCCAATTTTTTTTTGCCACCACAAAAAGAGCTGTTATAAATACTATACAAATAAGTCCTTTTCCCTTTTTTTGATCTCTTTGGGACACAAACCTAATAGTGGTATTTCTGAATCAAAGAGTATAGTTCCAAATTGCTCTTCAGAATGGTTGGATTAGTTCACAACCCCACCAACAGTGCAATAGTGTCCCAATTTTCTGACATACCCTCTAACATTTATCATTTTACATTTCTGTTATATTAGCCAATCTGATAGGTGTGAGGTGATACTTCAGAGCTGTTTTAATTTGCATTTCTCTAATCAATAGTGATTTAGAGCATTTTTCATATGACTATAGATAGCTTTGATTTCTTCATCTGAAAACTGCCTGTTTATATCCTTTGACCCTTTATCATTTGGGGAAAGACTTGTATTCTTATAAATTTGACTCTATATATTTGAGAAATGAGGCCTTTATCAGAGACACTTGATATAAAAAAAATTTCCCTGGCTTTCTGCTTTCCTTCTAATCGTGGTTATGCTGGTTTTGTTTGTGCAAAAACTTTTAGATTTAATATAATCAAAAATATCCATTTTACATCTTGTAATGCTCTTTATCTCTTATTTGATCATAAATTCTTTCCTTCTCCATAGATCTGACAGGTAAATTATTCCATGCTCCCCTAATTTGCCTATGGTATTACCCTTTTACGTCTAAATCATGTACCCATTTTGACCTTATCTTGGTACGCTGTGTGAGATGTTGGTCTATACCTACTTTCTGCCATACTGTTTTCCAGTTTTACCAGAACTTTTTGTCAAATAGTGAGTTCTTGTTCCAAAAGCTTGGCTCTTAGGGCTTATCAAACACTGGGTTACCATGGTCATCGACTACTGTGTATTGTATACCTAAGCTATTCCTCTAATCTACCATTTTATTTCTTCAGAAGGTGATTTCTATGACAGGACCTCTATGCAGTCCTGTACAGTAGGGATATAACACTAACCTCTAAGAAGTGTTCTTAATACAGAAGAGTTTCCCTGTATCCATTCCACCCCAGTCCCCTGTTCCAGCATGCTTATTCCTTATGATACTTCAGGCTTCACTTTGTGACTAAAGGCCAAGATGAGGTAAACTCAGTGAATAGTTTCTTGAAGAGGGACTGTAGGGGCCTTTGGGGGGGTCCTCTGATATTCTATTGAAGACTCAAGAAATATTAAATGTCTACTACATGAGGTAGGCTTTGGGAGAAGGTGAGGCAAGGATACAGAGAAGTATAGCCTTCAGTCTTTACCTTCAAAGAGTTTGGGGACAGCTAGTTGTTCTCTGTAATATAAGAATTCAGAAGGGATGCTCTCTTAGGACTGAGCGGTTAAGGATGTGCCCTTAAGGTAGTGGAATTTGAGCTGAGTCTTGAAGTTTAGATAGAATTTGGATGGTCAGGAGAGAAGAGAGGGTTTTTCAGTCAAGAGAAATGGTTCAAGCCTAAAGCTGCTGCTGTCCTCCAACATTTTCCATTCTTGAATATGGCAGAACCATAACTAGCAACACTGGTGCCCAAAACAAGAAATACTAAATGTATCCTCAAATCAACTGGTAGAGGTAGGGAGACACATATCCTGACACATCCATGTTGGGGAAGGTTAAAGATCTTAAGTTATCAGCAGGCTGAGTTAGGGAGCTCACTTGGTATACATTTGTATACTCTCAATATTTCAGGATCCTAGGGTAAAGCACAGGTTACCTAGCCGTACTTATGACTTTGGCTGCAAGGATGACCCCTTTCCCAAAAGATCAAAAGCCTGAGAGATGGTGGTAATCCTAGTATTAGCATGGTGCTTATGACTCCTGATACTCTTCATCAGAGATAAGTTTATTCTGCAGAATGTAAATTCTATGTGTGAAAATTTTCTGTTAGGTAAGTGTAAACTATGGGAAAGTCTGATAAACATTTTTGTAGATAGGTAAATTTTTGGAAGACCCCTAAAAGTCTACTTCAATCTTAGCTGATAATGCCCTTCTATTTTCTAGGCTAGACGACAAAATTGCTGGAAATTCTTCAATGAACCTGTGAAGAGGAAGTATAAACTGTGGATGGCAATTGTTTCTATCTTCATAGGCCTCATTGTAGTAATTTTTATAAGCTTGATTATCCATGAAGGTAAGAATCTAAAAAAAAAGATAATTTGATTCATATATGTATAGAGATGTATCTATATCCATACATATACTATGTATATGTGTATTCTTGAGTCTGTGTATGTATATATATATATAATTCTTACTCATCTAGGTTGGGTTGTCTTATGTTTTTTCAATGGCCTTGAAAAGGAGCTCATGATTACATAATGTGGATATGGAAGTGGTTTGGAAATTAGAGGCTTGACAAATTTATTGAGCCATTCCCCAATTGATAAATGGTTAAAGGACATGAATAGACAGTTTTCAGAATAAGAAATCAAAGCTTTCAATGATCATATAAAATGCTCTAAATTACTAATAGAGAATGTGAATTAAAATACCTCTGAGGTACTACCTCACATACATCAGATTGGCTAATATGAAAGAAAAGGAAAATGACAAATGTTGTAATGGATATGGAAAAATAGGGACACTAAGCTGTTGGTGGAGTTGTGAACTTCTCCAACCATTCTGGGAATAATTTGGAACTATGCCCAAAGGGCTATAAAACTATGTATAGCTTTTGACACAGAAATATCACAACTGGGTTTTTACCCCCAAAGAGATAAAAAAAAAAGGAAAAGGACCCATATATACAAAAATATTTATAGCAGCTCTTTCTGTGGTGGCAAAGAAATGGGAAAGTGAAAGGATACCTGTCAAATGGGGGATGACTGAACTAGATATGGTATATGAATATTCATGGAATACTATTGTGCTGTGAGAAATGGCAAAGGGAATGGTTTCAGGAAAAACTTGGAAAGACTTATATGAATTAATGCAAAATGAAGTGAGCAGAACTAGGTGAACGTGTATATGGTAACAGCAATATTGTAATGATGACCAGCTATGAAAGACTTAGTTACTCTGATCAATATAATAATCCACAAAAAATCCAAAGGACTGTGAAAAATGTTATCCATCTCTAGAGAGGTAACTGCTGAACTGTGAATGAAGACTGAAGCATAATTTTTCCACTTTATTTTTCTTTCTTTTTTTTTCACAACACGACTAATGTGAAAATATGTTTTGCATGATTTCATATGTATAATGGGTATGGTATTTCTTGTGTTCTCAATAGGTGGGGGAGGGAATAGAGGAAAGAAGAGAATTTAGAACAGGAAATAAAAATTTAAAAATGAAGAACACAGTATGCCATGGGGAGGGGATAGTGGGAGGAAAGGCAGTTAGGGACTTGGCATCATCATGTAGAATATGTTTGAGTGATTGGTTTATTTGAGCATCAGAGAAAGAGTCAGAAATTCTCCTGTTGCAACCTTTGTGTAACCTGGAAAATGTCACTTAAGCTTTCTGAAATTATTTCCTCATCTGTACAATCACGATGATATCATCTGTCCTGCCTCCTTCATAGGGTAGTTGAGAGGTTAAGATTATGTAACAGGTGAAACCATTTTGAAAACTGCAAAACTATAAAAACCAAGAAATTAAAAAGATAAGAAAGATGGGGGTGGTGAATAAATGCATATCAAATCATTAATCAATTTAATATCAATGTAGAAAGGAATAAAGACTTTTTGTAGGGAGTAACAAAAACATTCTGCTTTTCCTTAGGGATCTAATAGCTGTTTTCAGACATTCAAAGGGTCCTCATGAGGAAGAGGATCCAATTTGTTATGTTTAACCCCAGAGGTCGGAGCTAGAGTAATGAGCAAAAGTTGCAGAAAGGCAAATTTTGGTTTGATTTCAGGAAAAACCTCCTAACAATTGAAGCTGTCTGAAAGTAGAATGGGATGTACCTGGAATTGGAGTCCCCTTCCAGGAATCTTCAGGTTGAAGCTAGGTAGCTACTGGTTAGGCAGGTCAAGGTGAAGCCGGTTGGATGGTTGCTGAGTTCTATTCCAACTCAAAAAAGTGTTGTGATGTCCTAAGAATCACTGACCTTCCCTAGGAATCACAATGCATTTCAATCAATCAATCAGCATTTTTTTTTTAAAAAAAAAGTTTACTACGTACCATTTTGCCTCACGTAGTTGAACTACAGCTCTGGGGGGAAAAAGGCTTTGAAAGAGCCTGTGGTAATTCAAATGGAGCTACTACATGCCTTTAAATCCAAATCACTCTGGCTCTCCCTAATTGGCCAATAATAGGTCCCAGCCCAAGCCTCATTTGCTTACTCCTCGAATGGCTCAGAGTGAGTCAAATAGCAATTGTTTTCTGTTCTGGCCAGAACCTCTAAGGGTCTTCCCCTCCCAGATTGTTGTTTCTTTTGGGAAAGCAAAGGAGGCTGTCTTTTGTCTCAATTCTAACCTAACCTTTAATCACTGAATGGGTGTTACCTCAGACAAACTGGAGACCTAGATAGACCTTAGTTTAAAAAGACTAAGGTCTTCCGCTGCATTCTGACCCATGTCTAGTCATCTTGATTCATATTTTGCCACCGGACTCCAGTGACTCCAGAGGAGAGAGAGAGGCCAATGACTGCACTGCTCTGCCTCACTTAAATCCAATTCACTTGCAAGTCAATACATCACCTTCCCGGCGTCATTGGTCCTCTTTATTTTGTATTTGGTACCATGCTAAGCGCTGGAAGTACAAAGAAAAAGCAAAAACAATCCCTGCCTTCTAGGACCCTGCATTCTAATGGGAGAGTCTATGTATGCATATGTAACTAAACAAGATCCAAACATATAGGGATGCACTGAGAGTAGGGAGCCAACCTTTACATTTTCAGTGCAATGATTTACACCTCAAAAATCACAGCTACAAATCAGGACTTGATTTATTGTTTTGTTGATTGTCTAGCCTAAAAAAAGTGATGGAGAAAATGTTAATAATACTGTTCATTGTGTATTGTGTATTATGTACACACACACACACACACACACACACACACACACATATTCCCCCCACCCCTTTTTGAGAGCTGGTTGCCAGACACTGAATAGCACATGCCTGCATATATACTTTGTATACTAGAGGGGAAGGTATTAGTAGTTGGGGAACTGGGAAAGAACTTCTGCAGACAATAGCCTTTGAGCTAAGTCTTGAAGGAAGGTAGGGAATTCTAAGAGACTGGAGGTGAGGAAGAAGAGCGTTCCAGGCATTGGAGAGAGGGTGCAACAGCATGGAGATTATAGGAAGAGCTCCATGTAGAAGAATGGCATGTAGGCTAATATGGCTGGACCCAAAAGTAGGTGGAGGTGAGTAATGTGCAGTTTCCAAAAGTCTTAGTGTAGTTTTCAGCAATTAAAGTTTGAAGTTAAAACTGTACCAAGGGGCAGCTAGGTGGCGCAGCGGATAGAGCACCAGCTCTGGAGTCAGGAGGACTTGAGTTCAAATGCAGCCTCAGACATGTAACACTCACTAGCTGTATGACTCTGGGTAAGTCACTTAATTTCAATTGCCTCACCAAAAACAAAACAAAACAAAACAAAACAAAACTGTACCAAGATTTTTGGAATATCTTATATAAGAAAGATAAGAAGGGGGCAATTCTGTAAATGTCAAACAGAGTAGTTTATTTTTTATCCTAGAGGTAATAGGGAGCCACTGAAGTTAATTGAATGAGGAAATGATAGGAATAATATGGTCAGATTTGTCGTTTAGGAAAATTACTTTGAAGCGTGTAGAGGATAAATTGGAGTAGGCAGAGATGTGAGGCACTTGCTTGTCTTCTTCAGATACTCCTAAAAAGCATAAGAAAATAAAGAGAGGAAACATGGTAGTCTTGGGATGGTCTGGAGAGTCTCACTGGCCTCTTGTTTTGAAGATCCATTTATTTTTATGTGGTTGAATGTTCAGTCCATTTAGGGAAACATCTGTGTAGCATATCTCTACTTTATGTAAGAGACAATTATTTTCTTGCCTCAAAATAAATCCTCCCCAGTCTATGTAAGGGATAGAATCGATCATGTCACTGCAGAGTATTAACACTGTATAATTCAAAGTGTAGGCAGATATTGAATACAAATGATCTGATGATGTCACACGTTCCAAACTGTGCTCCCTTCCTCACCCCAGAGAATGGTTTGGGGATTTTATTTTTTATGACGTGTTTAAGTGATACTATGAGAAATAGATCTGTTTTCTTTTTGAAGAGGGAGTGAGTCTCAGAAGATAGCTTATGACATCACACTTTATTAGTAGACAGACAAGTTTCACAAGTCTAAAAGTCCTAGTATAGGGTGACTCATGGGAAAAATTCTAGTCTGTTGGCAGAGGTTGATGCCAGATTGCTAAGATGTTGGATAACTGGGACTAGGTCTTATAGTTTTGTAGCTTCCATAGCCCCCAGCACAATACCTCACATATTGTAGATGTTTCTGTAGCCATGCCTATTGCATTACCTCAGGGAATCAGGTTATCCTTCTCTGAGGGCCTTTGTCAACCTTAGCGCTATATAAACGAGTAATGATTTTTACTCATCCTCACCATTCAATAATATTATGCAGCTTTCTTCTTTCCCTCCTGTTGCAGGGAAGCTGGGTCTCCTTTCCAAGGCTAATCCCTACCCCAACTTCTCCTGGACCATGTTCTACCATCTTAACAGTTATCCCCCTCTCACTACTCCATTCCTTCCTTCCTTCCTTCCTTCCTTCCTTCCTTCCTTCCTTCCTTCCTTCCTTCCTTCCTTCCCTCCTTCCCTCCTTCCTTCCTTCCCTCCTTCCCTCCTTCCCTCCTTCCTTCCTTCTTTTGTTCTTTCCTTCCTTCCCTCCCTCCCTCCATCCTTCTTTCCTTCCTTCCTTCAACATTTATTGAACACCTACTGTATAGGGCAATGTGTGAGGCATTGAGGGGGAGAATATAGTCTCTTTCTGGTCTCCTTGGGTCTCCTGAGCTAAGCCATCCTGGAAGTGCTGGAACTCCTTATGGGCCTGATTTCACTGCTGATCATCATGGGAGCTTTGACCCACTCTTACTGATGTGGACCAGTTTCCTCTCCTTGGGCAATCTGGTGGTCCTCCAGTCTTCAATGCTGGGTAAATGCAGATACTTGATTGTCTTAACCCTATTGCAGTTCAGAACTCCTGAGTTCAGGGGATCTACCGGTGTCAGCCTCCAAAGTAGCAGTCATGTGCCACCATGCCCAGCCACCTTCAACAGTTTTATAAATCAAATTCGGCAAACATTTATGAAACATCTGTCATATACTGGACACACTGAAACATGCTATGGATATAAAGATGCAACAAGATACAGTTTTTGTCCTGAAAAATCTTATTTTTATAGTGGAGGACATAAGATATATTCAAATAACTGTATTACCAGTTTGAATACAGGGTGTCCCAAAAGTCTTAGTGTAATTTTAACATTAAAACTGCTTTTGGAACAGATAAACACATATACACATATATGTATACATATACACATATGCATATATACATACATATACATATGATTATAAATATATAAATACATGTATAAATAAAACACAATTCCAGCTAAAAACTTACCTGAGTTGGGCCTTGATGAACCTTGGATAATTAATATGATCTCTGGGTCTCAGTTTCCTCATTTGTAAAATAAGGAGTTAGGTATATATTGTCTCTGAAGTTCCTTCCAACTCTAAATATGTCATACCAGGAGAGGGAAGATTTCAGTGTATATTTTATGTGTCTCTGTGGTGATGGTGTAAGTCCATGCCAATCATGGGGATTGACATGAACAAATCAGAGATGGGAGAGAGCGGGTTAAAAAAAAGAGATGGCAGGTGGTCACTGTATAATCATTTTTTAAAATTCTGATTTTAACAAATACCAAATAAAATAAGCATTTATATAGACATGGAAAAACAGAAAAAAGGGACTATACACAAACCCAGCATCAAATTTGCAGGTATTGTACAGCATGTGAAGGAGAGCCATGTGAGATAAGCCTGGAAAGTGATGTTGGAGCTAGATAATGGAAGGCTTTGAATGTTAGGTTAACAAGGTTGTGCTTTGTTCAATGCCTTCTAGCATCATGACCTTGGGCAAATCATTTAACCTCACTCAGCCTCAGTTTCTTCATCTGTAAATGGGAGATAATAACAGCATTTACCCCTCAGAGCTTGGTTGCTTAATTTTGTTGTTGTTATTGTTAGGATCAAAGGAGATAATATAGGTAAACCTTAAAGTACTATATAAATCCTAGCTCTTATATGATCACCCATAGTAAGCATCAGAGGCTAGATTTGAACTTGGATCCTCTAACTCCAGATCCAATGTTGTTTCCTCTGTAGGACATGACCTACCAAGAACATTGGTCTTCTTTTGGACTCGCTCCTCAGCTCTTTTCACTCTCATCTCCCTCCTAAATGTCGTCTATGCTTAAACCTTCAACTACCACCTCTCTACAGATAGTACCCATATAGATCTATCTAGCTCCCAAGCACTTCAGTTCCCAATCTCCAAGTGTCTGCTAAACATCTTAGCTTCAAGGTCCCATCACCATTTAAAAATGAACATGTCTAAAAGCAAACTCATCATTTTTTCCTCCCAAACCTAGGCTTCTTCCATCCCCCCACCCTTCCCTCTCATTAAATAGGGAGACCTGGGTTCTGATCTCCGCTGAGTGACCATGGATAAATCTTCTAACTTCTTGAGGTCTTAGTTTCATCTACAAAACGAAAGCACTGGACCAGACGGTCTCCAAGCTTCCTTCTAACTCTCAAAATTGCTGTCTCTCAATTTCTGTCCGTGGTGCCGTCATTCTTGTCTTCCCTGGCTCCTCTTTAAACATCTCCACACCCTGCCAGTTGCCAAGTCCTGTCATTCCGTCCTTGGCAATGTTCATTGTGTCCATTCTTATTTTCCATTCCTGCTGCGGACTAGTTGAGATTCTCATTACCTCATGTTTGTACTTTTGCAATGGGCTCCAAAATGGCATCTATCTCTACCTCTAATCTTTTCCCCCTTTCAATATATTCTACGGGCCCCCGCCGGGTAATTTTCCTAAAACATCACTTGGCACATTTTACCCTGCTGCTCATGAATTGTTAGTGCTTCTTCATTGCCTAAAGGATAAACTACTTGGTCCGGCCCCTACCTAAGTCTTTAATCTTTTTTCCTATTACTACTACTTCCCACTACGAAGGATATTATGAATCCTTACTTTAGACAAACTGGTCTTCTCATTTTTTTTTTGTCTTGAAATTGTGCCTTTATACCTTTGCACAAACTTTCTCCTTTCTTGAATGTCATTCCCCTCCATTCCCTCCCCCTCTCTCCTTTCTACTCCCAGCTTGTTTAAGGCCTAACTTTCCTTTAAGGTCCATCTTATCAAATGAGATAATTTAAGTAAAGTACTTTGCAAACCTTAAAATGCCATATAAATGCTAGATGCTTTGTTATTGTTATTATCATTGTCATCATCCTTATTGTTGTTATTATCTGGGGTCCCCTTTCCTCCATGAAATCTTTTCCAATCACCAATTTCCTCTTCTCTTCACTATTGTGGCATTTATCGATTACATCATTCTCTGGGCACTTAGCACTGAACATCTTTTTGTGCATATGGCCTATCTTGTCTACTACATTTTGAGTCCATACAGAATAGGGACTCTGTCTTCCAACTTGTATTCTCTGTGCTGATGTCTAGCACATTTCCCAATACATAGGAGACATTTAATAAATGTTTGCTGAATGAATGCATGAAGTCCTATATGTGTAGTCCATTCAGTGTGGAAGACGTAATCAGGGCCTATTGGAGATTCCTCTTTAACCTTGGGCCTGTATTTGACCTTTGAAGTCATAGGATTCAAGGTTCCTAGATTTACAGGTGGAAAGGACCTTAGGTGTCCTTGAGTCTAATGCCCAGAAGATTGAGTTTTAGAGAGATGAAGTTGCCCAAGGTCAAAGATGAGATTGGAACCCAGGCCTTCCTGACTCCAAGTTCAGCATGCTGTGTATTCTATCACACTGCCTTGGAATCCATTGGAATCCTGCACATAGTCTATGTTCATTACATTTCCTATAGAAGCAATGTGACTCAAGAAAGGTACAAAGTTATCATTCTTCCTTTTTATGTCTCCTATTTGCCATTTTCCTAAGGAACTGATAAAATATTCTTTTGGGTTTCTTTACTAGATTTTTGTTACACTGAGGTTTATTCTGCTATGGGCAGCTTGCCTTTTTAATGGCCACTGCAGGTCATCACTGCCAAGTTTAATGGCTAGGTTTTGTTAAATGGGGTCACCTATAAGTGGGAACTGAGCTCCTACTACCCATTTATTTCCCATTGTCCAAGAGACAGTAAACCATAGTACCCTATTCCACTAGGGTAATGTTGAGCTAAGGGTGAATAACTGGTTATTCAACCACAGTGGCAGCTCCCAGATTTAAGCTTTGTTTTTCCTTTAAACTGAACAGATTAAAAAACAATTAGGTAATAGCAGGAGCTCGTTAGAACATAAGTAGAAACACAGAACTCATTGTCTTCAAGAATATAATTCCTAAACACTGCAGAGCCAGAGGCCAAGTTCAAAGTCTGTTTTCTGTCTGGCAAGTATTTTGTCAACATTCTAATTCCATGTATCAGTCCAAGGCAAAGACTGGTTTAAAAACAAATAAACAAACAACCCTCTCCATTTTTAAAGGTATGTTGGGGGATGGAGTGGAGTGGACAGATTTTATAAAAGCCTTTCATCTACATTCTAGCTTTAATTTTGTGGTCAAAGTAACTTCTTTATCCTGACTCCCAAATGATACAAAAGTGAGTCATATAAAATTAATTTTTTATGATAAATACATACAGCCTTTAAGAAATATCATTTCCACATACAAACAACAGAAAAAAACTTTGCATATGAAACTGTGAGGTTGAATTATACACAACTTGTTTTATGTACATAATAAATTTACCACTGTAATTCCTATACTATTCTGCCTGTTCCTGTCACTTTCAGAACTTTTCTCTCTCTGCTATATATATTTACAAATATTTAATTAAGATTCTTTTCTTTCTTTTCTTTTTCTTTCTTTTTCTTTTTTTAAATCCCTATCACTATCCTCTCCCCTCATAGCTCTGCTGCCCTAAGCAAAAAAACAAAAAACACACAACAACAACAAAAAACAGAAAAAAAACAAAAGTCTTCTTTTGTAACAAATAAGTATATTCCAGCAAGACAGATCCACACCTTAGCTGTGTCAGAAAATGTGTGTCTCATTCCGCACTTTTAGTCCATCACTTCTCTGTTAACATGTGCAAAGTATGATTTATGTATTATTAGTCTTATAGAGTCATGATGATTTACTGAATTGATCCGAGTTCTTAAATCTTTCAAAGTTGTTTTTCTTTGTTGTTAACTTGTTTCAGTTGTGTCTGACTCTTCGTGACACCATTTTGTGTTTTCTTGGCAGAGGTAGTGGGGGGGGGGTGCCATTTCCTTCTCCAGATCATTTTACAGATGAGGAACTGAGGCAAATAGTTGCCTAGGGTCACCCAGTTACTAAGTGTCTGAGCCAGATTTAAACTCAGGAAGATGAGTCTTCCTGACTCCAGACTTGGCATTCTATCCACTGTGCCACCTAGCTGCCCTATTTTTTCTTTACAGTGTAGTTATTGTGTAAATTATTTTTCTGGTTCAGTTACTTTGCTCTGATATCTTCTCATGTTTCTCTAAATCCACCTCTTTTACTTACTTATGACACAGTAACATTCCATTACATTCCTATACTATACTGTAGTATGTTCAATCATTCCCCCAGTGATGGGCATTCGTTTCTTTCCAAACAAAAAGTTATGCTATAAAGGTTTTGGGGTGGTTTTTTTGTACATACGGGTCTTTTCCTAATTTCCCTATTTATTTGATCTTTTGGGAAATCTAAGCCTACTAGTAGTATCACTGGCTTAGTGATTTGAACAGTTTAGTGACTTTTTGGGTGAAGTTCCAAATTCTTTTTCAGAATGGTTGGACCAATTCATATTTCCAGGATATTAGTGACATATAACATTTAGATACAGATTCTCCTCTCCTGGCCCTATGATACTCTACCCTGATTTTGCCATTATATCTTTGGACAGTTTTTAAATTCAGCCTGTGCTGTGGGCATCCATTAGCTAAGCTGAGTTAATACCTTTCATCCCAGAATCTGTTGTATGTGGGGTATCAGAGAATCAAAATGGGTGAGGCTCAACATTCACAAAGTGACCTTGTAGGTGAGCCTTCCTGGTGCCCTTTAGGGTCATTCATTCAATTTAAGCCTATTTCTGTTACTTGTGTTTCTAGATATACTCACTATATACAAACTCTGGCCTAACTTTGTGTTCTTTCATCATAACATAATACTTTACCTTCCTTCTTCACAATAGCCATTAGAATGTATAGGTTCTTTTAATTTGTTCTCAATGTCTATTTTGATTTGATTTCCTTTTTGTTTTTCCATTTCAGCAAGCTACATAGATGAGGATGAAAATGAAATACTTGAATTAGCATCTAATAAAACATTCTTGGTCACACTAAAGATTCCAGAAGAGTGTATGGCTGAAGAGGACACATTATTTAATGAGCTCAGTAAAAGGGTAATTGTACCTTTTCATACTCTCTAATTTAGCTGTTAATAGTTAAAATGAAGCAGCTCCATAACTGCATAACTCTGAAACTTGCTTTGGCCTTGCACATTTCCTTTTGATTTGGGTAGAAATCAAAGTTTGGAAGTGCTCTTTATAGATTTTTAAATGCCATTTAAGTATGTTTATTATTATTGTAATGAATCCCCACAATAATCTCTCTTCATTCTTTCCTCTCCCCTTTGTTCCATACTAGGTGAACAATGAATGATAGTGATTGACTTGTAGCCAAATGCATCAAGACTTCCTTGATAGGCTGGGATTGGGACTGATATTGGACTGGCCTAGAGTTTGTTCTCTTAGAACCCTTGCTACTTCTGGACCAATTCTAGAAAATCCCTAGGTCTAAAGATCTGAGGAAAATCAGATTTTTACAAAGTGAATTGATATCTTTTGTTTTTATATCACCTCCTCTTCCTTACTCAGCAAGCCATCTCTTGTAATAAAGATTAAAAGAAGAAAAAAAAATCAGTTCAGTAAAATTAAATAACATAGGAAGGTATGTTATTTAATTTGAATTTATTTAATATTTAATCTGAAGGTATTTGTGATTTTTCCCACCCATAAACCAACCCTACCACCCCCACCATCACCTGTGTGAAAAAAGGAGGAAGAAAGTATATTTTCTTATCTCTTCTCTTGAACCAGGTTTGGTTATTATAATTACACAGAGGTCCCTACAATCCAATTACTTTCTTCCTTGATAATAATTTGGAAGTTCTGATCTGTTAATCTAACCCACAGGTGGGGAACCTGTGACCTCGGGGGCTTTCTATGTCCTTGGATGTGACTTTTGACTGAGTCTAAGTTTTACAAAACAAATCCTTTTATTAAGGGGATTTGTTCTGTGAAGTTTGGATTCAGTCAAAGGACCGAACTTGAGGACCTAGAGGGCCACATGTGGCCTGGAGGCCGCAGGTTCCCCAATCCTGATCTAACCTAACACCCAAACTGATATTAATTTAGTCTCCTTAAGATGGGGAATTTCCAGAATTGGATCAGGTACCCTATGCATCACTTCTATGAGAATAGATTCTACCTGGAAGTTATGGTTTTGACCACTATCCACTCCTGAATAGTCACTTAAGAAGTTAAACAAAAACTAGACTGGATTTGGGAATGTAGTGAGACTGAATTATCATTTGACTTCAATTTGGCTCCATGTGAGGCTTCCTTTAAAGGGTAATTTCTTTTAGATTACCCTATAGACCATCCCCTTGTGCTCCTAACAATGACATTTCATGGCTCCTTTTGTGGTAATATTTGTCTCTTTGGGTAATTTGTTTTTCTTTCTCATTATTTTGTATTTCCTGTTGATAGTCTTTACTATGAAATGCTCCTTGTCATTTGTCTATTCATAACTCCTTTAGTTTAAGCTTGTATTATCTAGAAAATCTAGGCAGGAACTGAATCTGGAAACACACCCGTGGTATTTACCTTCTAAGAGTAAAATCCTGCCCTGGATTGATAACCCTCCAGGTTAAAGGCAAAAGAAATGTGAATATGTGTCACACCTTGTCTCAATGATACAGAAAACTGGCACTGCCATGAGACAACTCATTTATTGCCATCACATCCCTGTGAAGGGCATGATGGGTAGGGTGTTTCATCATTATTCCTAGTTTATAGATGGGAAAAGAAAACAAACCTAAGCCTAGAGACTCGTCCCTTCATCCCAACAGTGAAATAGGAGCAGAGAAGGGAACTAGACCCCGTTGACCTTTCTGAATGTCCAGGGAAATCGTTACAGACCCAGCCTAAGAGGTGAAAGGAGTAGAGAGGAGTGGAAGCTCTATAGATTTGGAGTCAGGGGTGGGGATGGGGCGGGAGGCGGGTGCCAAATCTTGGCCCTACCACTTACTAGCTGTGTGATGTTGGACTAGTTATTTTGCCTCTCTGGACCTCATATTGCTCTTCTGTAAAATGAAGGAAGTTGAACTAGATAACTTCTGAAGTCCCTTCCAGCTTTTAACCTATAATTCCATGTCTGCTTTTTTCTTTAAAATTTTTTCTTTCCCCAATTACTTGTAAAAACAATTTTTAACACTCATTTAAAAATTTTTTTGAGTTTCAAATTCTCTCCCTCCCTCCTTCCTATTCTCCCTTATTGAAAAGGACAGCAATTTGATATAGGTTATACATGTGCAGTCATGCAAAACATATTTTCATATTAGTCATGTTGCAAAAGAAAACCCAGACTCTCCCCCTCCAAAAAAAAAAGAAAAAGAAAGTAAAAAAAAAAAGGTTGCTTCAATCTGCATTCAGACTCCATAGTTCTTTCTCTGGAGGTGGATAGCATTTTTCATCCTAAGTCCTTTGGAACTGTCTTGGATCATTGTATTGGTGAGACTAGCTAGGTCATTCACGGCTGATCATTATAAAATATTACTGTTATTATGGGTACTCTTCTCCGGGTTCTGCTCACTTTGCTTTGTAAGTTCTTTCAGGTTTTTTTGAGAGCATCCTACTCATCCTTTTTTACAGCACAATAGTATTCCATTCCATTCATATTCCACAACGTGTTCAGCCATTCCCCAATTGATTTCCAATTTCCCTCAATTTCCAATTCTTTGCTACCACAAAAGAGCTATGTATAGCTTCTTTTGTTTCTTTCTTTCCTTTCCTTTTTCTTTCTTTTCCTTTTTCTTTCTTTTCCTCTCTTTCTTTCTTTCTTTCTTCCTTCCTTCCTTCCTTCCTTCCTTTCTTTCTTTCTTTCTTTCTTTCTTTCTTTCTTTCTTTCTTTCTTTCTTTCTTTCTTTCTTTCTTTCTTTCTTTCTTTCTTTCTTTCTTTCTTTCTTTCCTTCTTGTCTCCTTGGGATATAGACCTAATAATACTGGTATTGCTGGGTCAAAGGGTATACACAGTTTTATAGCCCTTTGGGCATAGTTTCTAGTGAGTCTCTTTTTTTGCCTTCTTTCCCTTCTTATGCCAGTTTCTAGGTAGTCTTGGAGATAGATGATTAATGGGAATTCGGGGGGAATGTAGGGGTTTCCCCTTCATGGCTTAATATACTTTTCAAGATGCAATATTCCTTAACTTTATCCCAATTACCTGCCAGGTTTTTATTCCCTCTACTATTAGTGGCTTGGTCTAAGATTCTTATATCATTTTGAACACTATTCTAAACATTCAACTGGGTACATACACCATTTTTTTGTTTTTTAGGCAATTGGGGTTAAGTGACTTGCCCAGGGTCACACAGCTAGTAAGTATCAAGTGTTTGGTCTGAGGCCCCATTTGAACTCAGGTCCTCCTGACTTCAAGAGTACATACTCCATTTTAAAGATAAGATATCAAAAAATTAGTTCCACTTAATTTCCCCACCAGTTCTTTGCACTCCCTGTATTAAGGCAAAGTCCAACCTGTCTCCGCCTTGACTAGAAAGCTGGTGATGAAATCTCTGATAGCTAGAGAGAGTCCTGGGGTAGTTTTCTAATTATCCTTTGAGTCAGAGTGAGTAACACTCTCCTTGCTTCACACTCTCGGTTAGCTATCTGGGAGAGTTTTGTCTGATTTACACACATACGTGTATATGTTTGAGAGCTAGCATGGTATGTTAGAGAGCTGGCCTCAAAGTCTTCCAGACTTGGATTCAAAACCTGCCTCTGACATGTGTACTAGCTGTGTGACCCTGGGCAAATCATTTAACTTCTAGGTGTTCTGGGCAACTTCCTAACACTACAAGTTTCAGAAAAGTTGCCCAACTTCATTGGTAGAGAGAGTTTCCTTACCTGGGAGTTCCCTAGATCAATGAAATCATGCATCTAGTCCCTATCCCTATCCCATATGTCTGTTTATCAACTGCTCCTCTCCCAGGAAACCAATATGCTTGGATTTCAGCTATAAATATGATAGCTAAAGGATCTTAATAATTCCAGGTTCTGTGATGATCTCTTATTCTGGGGAGTAAGTGGAATGTCCTGGGATATTCTGTATTGGGCTGGGAATAGAGTATGAGGCAGATTCTTCTCCTCAGGCACTATCACCCCTAGAAGTTTCTTCTTCAATGCTCTCACTAAGCCAGTGGGTCTATGGCATGTGGTCCTGAGGGCCATCCCGGCCGCCTCTTTCCCTATCTCAACCACAGGCACCTCTGTGGATGCTAGGAGGATGATTCCAGAAAAAGTCAGAGATGTGGATGCAGGCTGGGGCAAGTCTGGGAGCTAACCTGGTCCCTCATAGAGATAGAGAATAGACAGACCATATAGGAAAGTACTTTAGAGGGCCAGATAAACATAAGCTGGTCTTTATAATGATTGCTCCCAGGGTTTGGCTATGGGTCCACTTAAGTCTGAGAGGCAGAAACTATTCAGGAGAAACTTGAGGACAGCCATGGAGTAAGTACAGGGTTTAAGGGAATGCTTAGGTTGGATCCAGGAACCAAACAGGAAGGCCTTAAGTGCAAATTTAGACCAAATAAAATGTAAATGAATGTTTTGGCCGTAAGTATTAAAAAACACTAAGCTCAGTTTTGTTTTTTGTTTTTTTTTTTTTTGAAGTAGTGATCTATAAAATGCTCTGGTGCTAAAAAAGATAGAAATATAATTAATGCAGCTCCTTTCCTTCAAATTTTAGGGAATTTTTCTAATAGAGTGAAAAATACTTGATCAAAAGGTTTATCTCCTTTTCTGGCCCCAGAGAAGCAGTGTGACTCAGGTTCTGGAGAATGAGGTAGACTGAAGTCTTTTGTTAGCTGGGTCACTGCCCTTTTGTGACTTTCCATCCTATCTCTGTATTTCTGTTCTTCCTGTGGTCATGGGGTGCTCTCAATTCCAATCAACAACACTACTAAGCTGATAAGATGTCATTGTGCTGTATAAAGGATGTCATGTTGGTTACTTGGTCCCATTGGATTCAGTAGGAAATGAAATTTTTTTTAAATTGCTTTTTCTTAAATTGTTCTGACCTTATGTAATATTAATAACAACAATAGTAGTAGTAATAACAATAATAGCAATATTAGCATTTGTATAGTGCTTTAAGATTTGTAAAAGGTAAGAGTTATTATTATCATCCCTATTTTTACAGATGAGGAAGCTAAAGCAGAGAAAGGTTAAGTGACTTGCCCAGGGTCAAACAGCTAAGGATCCGAGGCTGAATTTGAATTTGGATCTTCCTGATTTCAGATCCATTGCTCTGTCCACGGTATCACCTAGCTTATGAACTTATAAATACACTGACACGTGACTAAAGTAGAATTTCTTTGGGAAGAAATAGTTTTGCATTTTAGAATGAGGAAATAATCTGACATTTCTC
This sequence comes from Vombatus ursinus, assembly GCF_900497805.2. Taxonomy (NCBI): domain Eukaryota; kingdom Metazoa; phylum Chordata; class Mammalia; order Diprotodontia; family Vombatidae; genus Vombatus; species Vombatus ursinus. The sequence goes on from NW_020941197.1 coordinate 21,874,737, forward strand.
TTCCCTCCACAGCTCACAAATCTGTACAGTTCCTCTCCAGCTCTGAGTCGATATTTTGCTTCAGTTGAAATAGCTGACTCTAGGTAAGAATGTGGAGCAGTCTTTAGAAATTTCGGGCTCATAATGACTTTCTATAAAGGCATGGTGGCATAGTAGATAGAGGCCTGGCCTTGGAGTCAGGAAGACCTACCTTTTTCTGAAACATGTTGGTTGTGTGACCCTAGGCAAGTCATTTAACCAACCTTTCAGTGCTCCAGGCAATTTAAGAAGATGCATAGAATTTGAAGACTGACATAGGTAAGAGTTCTAAATCTAGAAGTTCCCTATACCAATGAAAATCACAGATATAGGGGCAGCTAGGTGGCACAGTGGATAGAGCTCTGGTCTTAGAGTCAGAAGGACCTGAGTTCAAATCTGGCCTCAGACACTTGACGCTTAGTAGCTGTGTGACCCTGGGTAAGTCACTTAATCCTGATTGTCTCAACATCCCCCCCCCAAAAAAAAACAGATTTAGTCCCTATTTCTTACTCCCTGTGGCATTGTTTATTTTTCCTCAAAGTTCAACCGAACGAAGGTTTTCCTCTTTGCAAGGGTCTTGTGAAGTAGATTCTTGAGTTTTTCCTGGGAAATTTAAAAATATGAAATAGCTACTAGATTATCTGAGATGATGCTTTGGCAGGAAAGTAGACTGTGAGGTCCCTTGCAGTCCAAAACTGATGTGATTGACAAGTGTTTTGGAAATGTCATTGGGTCAGGGATGTGAACATCCAATAGATGTAAGTGCTTATGAAGGGCAGAAATAGTAATACCACTGGGGAGGCAGCATAATAATGACATAATTCTGGAAATTATATGTGCTTTTGAGGAACTCAGGCATTTCTTTACCCAATATATTCAACACCCCTGGGACCTATGTGAAGGGATAGGAACGACTTTCCATTTTCCTGGAGGACTAATGGAGACCCAAAAAAGTTTACAAGCAAAAGTCCTAGTTTCTCAATATTTCAATAGCCCCTAATCGTGGCCTTCTCTGAGAAGACACAGGAGAAAAAGAAAAGATTTTTAAGGCAGGAAAGAACCTTCTTGAGAATCTAATCCAAATGGGCAGAATGGGCATTGAGGCAATGTAATATTCCCAAAGGAGTGCTCTAGTGTTGGAGTCAAGATTTAAAACCTAGCTCTGGCGCACGCTGGCTGTCATCTCTCAGTACCTCAGTTTCCTCATCTGTACTTCCCAAGGTGGTCACAAGAAAAAACACTTTGTAAGTCTTTGAATACTGATGAAATGTTGCTACTGTTGTTATTTTGCTAGACTTTGCTAGGGACTTTGGAAGAGCAGGATTGCATCGCTAGGGGGAGCTCCATAGGATCTGAGGCACTTACACATAAAAAAACAGTGTTCTACCCTGCTATAACCCTCTTCCCATTTTCATCTTACCTCACAAGGTGAAATATTGTCCTTTTAAAAAAATAGTTAAATTGTTTAAGAGACGGCTAAGAAGTGAAGTAGATGGAGTTCTGGGTCTAAAGTCAGGAAGACTCAAGTTCCAGTCTGACCATACTAGCTGTGTGACCCTGTCACTTAACCTCTGTCTGCCTCAGTTTCCTCAACTATAAAATAGGGGTAATAATAGCACCTACTTCCTATGGTTATTGTGAAGATCAAATGAAGTTATATTTGTAAAGCACTGAGCACAGTGCATGGCATATGTTAGGGGCTTAGTAAATGCTTGTTTCGTCTTATTGGGTTTTTTTTACCCAAACTTCATTTATCTCCTGTCACATTGGGGAAATGTTTTGCTGCTTCACCTGTAAGTAGAATTTCTTCTTTAATTTTAATATTTTATTTTTTCTAATTACATATAAAAGTAATTTTAACCTTCATTTTTTGTAATTTTGAGTTCCAAATTTCCCCGCGTTCTCTCTCCTCTCCTCCTTCTTTGAGAAGGCAAGCAATATGATAAAGATTACACATGTGCATTCATGCACAAATATTTCCATATTAGTCATGTTGTGAAAGAAAACTCAAACCAAAAAAAAAAAACAAGAAAAAAAGTTAAAAATAAAAAACCAGCATGCTTCAATCCGCTTTCAGATTTCATCAGTTCTTTCTCTGGAGGTGGATAGCATTTTTCATCACAAGTCCTTCAGAATTGTTATAAGTGGAATTTCCAAAAAACACCCAAAACACCCCCTAGCATTTATTCAGCACTTAATTACTTATTCAGCTTGGTGCTAAGGACATGCTGATAATAAGCAACATAGTCCTTGTTCTCCAGGACTTTCCAGTCCAGTGATGGGTAGAGGAATGTACACAAATGATTACAATAGAAAGGACTGTGGTATGCTGGGAAGAGAATTGACTTGGGAACCCTGAAAGACCTGAGTTCAAATATCACCTCCTACATTTATTAGTAGTTCAAATATAAGGAAGTCGTTTAACTTCTGAGCCTGAAATGCTTCACTTTTTAATCATTTCTCCTTCTATTATTTTCCCCTCTAAGGCTGCCCTTGATGTTCACTTTGACCAGATAGCATCTATACCAAAATGGTACAGGATGACTTTACACTGATGTTCTCTTCCTAGGACAGATTGTTCCATATAATGTTTCATAGGATTAGTGTAGGTTTCAGAACTGGAAAGGACCTCATGAGGTTAAATGACTTGTCCAAGGTCACATGGGTGGTAAGTAGCAGAGCTAGGATTCAAACCCAGGTCCTCTGATTCCAAATCAGTTGTTCTCAACACTGGATCATTTCCTCACCAATGTGGTTTCACAGCATTGTTGTTATTCAGTCATGTTCAGTCTTTGTAACCCCATTTAGAGTTTTCTTGGTAAGGATACTGGAGTGGTTTGCCATTCCCTTCTCCAGATCGTTTTACAGATAAGGAAATGAGGCAAACAGGATTAAGTGACGTGCCCAGGGTCACACAGCTAGTAAGTGTCTGAAACTAGATTTGAACTCAGGAGATTAACGTTCCTAACTCCAGGCCCAGAACTCCTTCCACTGTGCCACCTAGCTACCCAACATTATTGGTACATTGTAATATGATTCAGTGGAGAGAGGGCTGTCCTAAAGTTAGGAAGATGTGTTCAGGTTCTGACTTTGACAAATGATGTGTGACCGACCCTATGTACTGGTCAACTTTTATTGCCTCAGGCAATTCTAAAACCATAAGTTACCTACTGGTTTTAATCAGCTTGAATGGTGAAAGGTGAAAGTTTCCCATCTGGGTCTGAACCTAAAACAACCCAAAAACAAACCCTACTTTAGCTTTGCAAAACTCTACTGTGACATTCACCCTATTGTCTGAAATACAAATTGCATAATAGGTGAAAATCTTGGCTAATTCCCCCCAGAACCATTTAAGGATGATGGGTAGGTGGGCCTATAAACCCTTCAACTGAAAGACTTGAGAAAGCTGAGTCTCATTTAAGTTCACAGATATTCCCTGGTCCAAGCTCTTTTCTTATCTGGGGTTTGGGTGACAACTGAGGATGGATTACTGTGCTGAATGAAAGAGAATAGAAGATACTGCCATAGATCTCTCTAGGCAACATTTAGAGTAGGTGGAAAGAAAAACTGAACTAGATTTGGAAAAAAAGAATGAGAGCATTTTATGCATTTTCGTTAAGAAAGCTTTTTTGTGTAAGTTGCCCAATTTTTAGTTTTTCTCAGAGAAGAAAATAGAGGAAGAAAAAAGTCACAGCCTCCCCAAATGGTACCTTTACTACCCAAGCAAAAGGAAGTTAAACCTTTATTTTCTGTAAGTTCATTCGCTCTAACTCTAATACTCAAGTGGGTTTTGTCTTCTCGTCTTCTATTGAGCCGTTCTCACCTGTGATTAAGATCAGAACCCAAGCCATGCCTTTCCATCCTTGGTGACTCTTTTTGCTTTTCTTAATATCTCCAGTGTTTGCCTGGTGCATAGTAGGCACTTTAAAAATGCTTGTTGACTTGCTTACTACCTATGTGACTTTGGGGAAATCACGTAACCTCACTTGGACTTAGTTCTTCATCTGTAAAATGAGGGTGTTATACTAAAATGACCTCGAAGATCCCTTATACCTTTAAATCTCTGATGTCCGATCCTCCATCACCATTACTGTTTAAGCCCTCTATCTTCTCTGGCCAGTCCTGCCCTCCTGAAATTCTACCCAATGGCCTCGCCTTAGGGGAATTTGAATTATGCCTGAGTAGTAGGCACCCTGACACTCCCAGCTACATCTTTCCCTTTTGCTCCTGCACGGATCTTCGAGGTAGAAAGCTTTGCTTTGTGATTGCTTTGCTTAGTTAGTGCCCAACCCTATTCATAACTCAGCCTGTACCTTTGGTGGGTGAAAGTTCAAGTCCAAGGCCAGAGGAGGAAATGAAGCCCAGAGAAAGGAGGGGACTTCCTCAACGTTGGGCAGAATTAGCAGCAGAGCTGAAACTAGAATCTAGATCTGTTTTCTGAATATGCCAGTCTTCTCCAATAGGATATTCGTTGTTCTCTGGGAGAATTAAAGATAAGGCCAGGGACCTGAAGGATGGTAAGGAGGTGGTGGTGGAGATTTGAACAGGCTGTCTAGAGTTGCCTTTTACTCCCACTTCTTTAGTTAACTAGCCACTGCACAGCCTGCAAGAATCTCCCAGCTGGCCAAGCCCCTGACAAAGAGAATGGTGTCATCAGCTCCCATTGCTTTATTATGTCACAACCATTATTGCATCTGATCCTCCAGGCAGCCCTTGAGGTAAATGAGGCAAGAATGATGGTCCTGGTAGCGCCTCTTAAAGGGTTGGATATTATTAAAACTAATTAGAGGAAGGAAGAGATTTCATGAGACGTGAAACTCTCATTGGTAATTGGATTCCAAAGTCCAAAGCAGAATAAAGCTTAGGAGCAGTGGGTGAGAAAGTACAAAGAGGCAAATTGAAGCTTTTGAGTCAATAAAAATTGATTAAGCACCCACAATGTTGCAGGCACTATACTAAGCAGCAGGGATACAAAGAAAGGTACAATACTGTTTCTGCTCCCGGCTCTTCCAGCAAAAAGAGCTGGAGGACCTTTTCTCCTAAAGCTGTGATTCTGTGTAGTCATTTAGTTTAGGCCTCATTGTTTGTAAAAGGCCAATGGGAATGTGACCACTAGAGGATGCCATTTACCTATTCATCTTAAGCCTCAAATCCTTCTAATAGGAATTTAAATACTGCTTGCATTTCTGCAAGATATTTTCTTGAGAGGGTACTCCCAAGTGGAAGGATCTGTACTATTCTTAATTGTGATCGCTGATATTCTGTTTGAGTCATCTTGAACAAATGGAACAAGATAGGAGTTGCAGCTAGTGTTAAATATTTAGGCCACATTTAACTAGGAGTTCAAACCATTAATTAACTCATCCCCACAGTATCTCTCAGCACATTCATACATGTATCCTCATTTTAGAATCAGGAAATAAGTTGAAGGAAGGGTGAGATGCTTGCCTTAAGGCATATGGCCAACACTTACAAAGCTGAGCTCCTGCTCATGGTGACAGTCATAGATTGAGAGCTAGAAGGGGCTGTAAAGGCGTCAACCCACTTATTTTATAGGTTGAGGCTGAAGCCCTGAGAAATTAAATAACTTTTAAGAGGTCACACAGGCAGGTAAGTAGCAGAGCTGGGAAGTTGAACTCAGATCTTTTGACTCCAAATCCAAAGTTCTTCCCACTATACCACACTGCGTATTTGCCTCCAGTCCAGTTTGAAAAATATATGAAAAACCATAGGAATCTATTATTACACTGGCAAGGAGTTCCCTATTTTGAAACAAACTACTCAGTATGTTGGATGCTGCCATACTGTTTTGAGTTGAGGGTGTACATTTCCTCCGGAGGACTTCCTTCTCCCTATCCTCATGCCATACCCCTCCAACATCTGTCAGGGAAGAAGGAAGACTTACCCTTCAGTAATAAGGACCCAGTTTAGGCTGGGTCGGCTTACATTGTGGGCCCTGCCTCCAGGACACTTACTCTAACTCTGAATCAGGTTAAAAGGTACATTAAGTTAAAGTGTGTAATTGATATCATATTGTTTGCCTTCCCAATGGGTGGGGGAGTGCCTGGAGAGAGAGAGAGAATTTGAAACTCAAAATTTTTAAAAATCAATGCTAAATATAAATTTTAAAAAGTTTTTCAAAAAGGTGCATTAAGGGGAAAAATGGAGAGGAAGAGACATTGCAGTTGGCAGTATTGTGGCTAATTATACATATGAGTGATATTGAGATGAATGAAAAACCCTGAGAGACAGTTTCTGGATAATTAATAATCAATTTATTAATTAGGCTACTTGGCAATCAATAAATTGATGGTCAGTGGTTTCTCTGGTAACCAAAGACGCCAAGGGAGACCTAGAGATGCCTTAAATACCTTCTGAAAGGGACTTCTCCTGACCAGTGAAAATCAGTCTTGATTGGTAGACATTGGACTAGATCATGAGACTCAGCAGCCTCCAGCAATCTAGAGAAGGAGTAGCCATCTTCATCTGTACCTGCTTTATGAGCTGGGTCACCCAAAACTCTAGTGGAGAGGGCCATGGAAAAGGGTTCCTTCCCTCAGGGGAAGGGCATGTCCAGACTGGATTTTGTTTATGCTCTAAACAGAAATTAGGTCTCCTAATTGGGTGGAGTCCTGCCCAAGATCGACTAGCTTGTTCCTTGAAGGTTAGGAATAATTTCATCAATCTGTCCTTCAGAGACTGACTTTAATAAGAACTGGGCCTTAATGAGGAAATAGGAGAAAAGCCTGGATCACAAATTAATAATTAGTTATTGATATAATAGTACAATAATAATTTCTCTCAATATATTTTACTTATTATAGAGGTGTAAGCTAAGTCACTTCACCTCTACTCCAACCCAGCTAGGGCAGAGATGGAGCATGAATAGTATAGCTCATGCCCTAATGAATGTGGTTTCTTCTCAAGAAAAGGCATTTTTGACATCTCCTTTCACACATGTGTATGCTACTTAGAAGGCATCACGGAGTAATAGAGAAAGCTTTGGACTTTGGATCCCCGTCTTTAAAATGGGGAAACTCATAGGTATTTCACAAGGTTTATTGGGGAGGAGGGAATCTAGTGATATGATGTGTATGAGTACCTTTTCAACTTTAAAATATTTTAGAAATAAGAAATAAGAAAAATTAAAAGGGATTTTATAGTTCAGTTGTGTTTTCTGTGTGTTTACCAGCTCTGTATTTGAATTGTTGTTCAGTAGTGACAATTCCACGGTGGCATACCACCTGTACTTTGCAGTTCCTTCGGAGGATGACATCTTCATGAAGTATATGATGAGTGAGGAGTTGGTGCTGGGCATTCTACGTCAAAATTTTCATGATCGGACTGTATCAGGCTGTGAAACTCTGGGAATTGACCCAGCTTCTCTGTCACTCTCCTGTAAGTATAGTGGGCATCACAGAGTATAAGTGTGGAAAAATATAGAGAAAAACAGGGGTGCTGAGCCTAAATATTAAGATTTAGGATTTGCAAAGAGCTTTATAAATATCTCATTTTATCTCACAACAACCATGGGGCATAGATATAATCATTATCCTCATTTTACAGATGAAATAGCTGAAGCAGGCAGAGGTTAAGTGACTTGCCCAGGGTCACACAGTTAGTAAGTATCTGAGGTCATATTTGAACTTGGGTATCCCCAACCAGTGGTCTAGACACTGGACCACTTGACTGCCTCACAGAGACCTGCATTCTATTCAATTAGTCCTACATTCTAAGACATGAACCAATCCACTTATGTTATCCATGATTTAATATCACCAGTAACTTTTCTAAGCAAACAGTGGGGAAAGGAAAAAGAAGAAACTAGAGGCAGGAAAACCAATCAGGTGGTTAAGATAGTAGTAATCTAAATATAAAGTTATGGATCTAGATATGAAGATGGGCAGCAAGGGGTCGCCATAGTGCACAGAATGCCAGGCCTGGAGTCAGGAAGACTCATCTTCCTAAGTTCAAATCTGGCCTCAGATACTTATTGTATTAGTAACTCAGGGGGCAAGTCACTTAACCCTGTTTGCCTCAGTTTCCTCCTCTGTAAAATGAGTTGGAGAAGGAAATGGCAAACCACTCCAGCATCTTTACCAAGAAAACCCCAAATGGGATCACTGAAGAATGACTGAACAACAACAAGATATGAAGAAATAGGAGCTTGAATTAGACTGAGTTGCAAAGAGGGAACAGCTGTAAGAAATATTTTAGAGACAGAATATACAAAATCTGTCACTGATTAAATGTGTGGGGATGAGAGAGAAGGAAAGAAACCAAAAGTTAGGAGCCTGGATGACTGCAGAAATAGTAGTGCTTGAAAAACAAATGTTAGGATGAGGGTTAGATGTTTTATTTTCTAAAAAGGGTGAAGAATTCAGCTTTGGACAAAATCATCTTTGAGGGGCTAGTAGGCCATCCAAGTGGAAATGTCTTCATATCATGGCAAAAATTTATTGTATCTGCTTTAAATTAAGTCACTGTGCACAGTCAGACCACTAGAATCCAGCTGGTTTGGATTAACTCAGCAGCAGAAAAACTTAATTTGGGGGCAGCTAGGTAGTGCAGTGGATAGAGCGCAGGCTGGGGATTAGGAGGACATGAGTTCAAATCCAGCCTCAGACACATAACACTTACTAGCTGGTGACCCTGGGCAAGTCACTTAACCCTATTACCTAGCCAAAAAACAAACAAACAGAACAACTTAATTTACTCTTTAGTAATCCAAACACTAACACAATCTCACATCTGTGAAAATCAAGGTGATTGATTGTAAACACAGGCTTTCTCTCCTAGACAGTGTTTAAAGTTAACAGAGTGTCTTTGGAAACTTGTTAAAAGCTGAGTGCAAGGATCCAGGGGATCAAGCTCTTGCTCTGTGATTAATGAACTTTGTGACCTTGGGCTAGTCACTTAACCCCTTTAGTCTTTAGTCCCTATATATGTGAGAGGTGGTAGTGAGGGCTACTTTCAGCTCTAATAATCTGTAGACCTTTCACCTGGGCAGCTAGGTGGTGAAGTCAATACATCGCCAGGCCTAGGAGTAATGCTTACTAGCAGTATGACCCTGGGCAAGTCACTTAATCCTGTTTGCCTCAGTTTTCTCATTTGTAAAATGAGCTGGAGAAGGAAACGGCAAACCACCTCAGTATATTTGCCAAGAAAACCCCAAATGGGGTCATGAAGAGTCAGACACGACTGAACAACAAAATCTTTCAACCTCTTTGTTTTTTAGTTGGTTTTTAGTTGTGCCCAACTCTTCATGACCCCTTTTGGGGTTTTCTTGGCTAATTAGTGTCTGAGACAGGACTTGAACCAGGATTGATTTCAGTCCCGGCACTCTATCCACTGGGCCACCTAGCTGTCCCTTTTTCTTTACATTCCAATAATTCTATTAAACTTTTTTTTCTTATCACTCTAACCAATACAATCCTTTTCTAGTTCTTCCTACAATTCTCTTCTCTGGTTATTCTACCACAAATTTAAATTCATCTTCCTTGTATAGACACATCACTCCTCCACCTCAGCTTGAATTTCTTCTGCCATTTTGTCAAAATCTTTTTTTTTCTAAATGGAAGCATGACTCCTATCTTCTACTTATATATTATTGAAATAGGGGTTTTTGATTATATACTGGAAAGCCTGATAATTCAGGCCTATTAGGATTATACATTAATCAAAAGTTCTCTAGCTATAAGAAAATTCTTGACTTTAAATCATTGGTCCTATGAACCTGTCTTCAGTCAATAGTCAGTCAACAAACATTTATCAAGTATCTACTATGTACCCAGCACAATGCTAACATTTGGACACACAAAGATAGGTAAATGACAGCCCTTGCTATCAAGGAGCTTACAATCAAATCCTTGATATTTCTTTTTCTCTTTTGTAATTGATCTGTGTATGTGCCTTTGCCACATCTTAGATGGCAAGCTTCTTGAGGGTAGATTCCTCATTATATCTATATTTATATTCTTAGTGCCTAATAGATTGTACTGCATGTAGCAGATGCTCAAACATGTTAATTTGATCAACATTCAAGCATCATAATGCTGGCCGGCAAAAAGCCCACTTGGTCCACAGAGCAGTGAATCTTCTTAGCCAAAAAGGAGAAGTGATTTGGAGCTTAATCATGAGAGATCATTGATAGGAAGAAAATCCATTTAATTGCTATTTATGGATGAAATAGCAGTATTTTCTGATTGCCTCATTGAGGAGACAAAAGATTTATGCATTAAAGACGAATTAAGATTTTGTATACGGGAGCAGAGGGGAAAGAAAAAATTGGGGGAGGTCTGGAAAGCCTTAGGCAAAAGAAATACAAAATTCTAGGGTAACAAAAAATAAGTTATTAAGGGTATCTCTGAAGATTAGTGAAAAAAGTTATGATGAGGGTTATTGGAGGCAATATAGCATGGTAGAAAGAGCAGTGGAGCTAGGAGTAAGAAGATCTGGGTTTGAGTCCCACCTCTGACAATTTACTAAGAGTCTGATAATGGTAAGTTCCTTAACTTCCCTTAACCTTAGTTTCCTCATCTGTAAAATGGGCTAATACTTGAACTACCCACCTCAACTTTATTACAAATATACTTTCTAAGGTTCAAAGCACTATATAAATATGAAATGTTTTTTATTGAGGAAAATTACTATACATGTGTATGTATACATATATGTGTGTATATGTGTGTGTGTGTGTATATATATATAGTTGTGGTGGTTTAGTCATATTTGATTCTTCATGACCCTGTGGATCAAGCCAATATTGTCCATGGGATTTTTTTGGTTCTCCATTTCTTTCTCCGACTCATTTTACAAATGAGGAAACTGAAGCAAACAGGATTAAATGGCTTGCCCAGGGTCACACAGCTAGTAAGTATCTGAGGCTGGATTTGAACTCGGGTCTTCCTGACTCCAGGTCCTACATTCTATCCACTGAGCCACCTAGCTGTCTCCTATTATGTATATTAGGGGTTTAGACCAAGTTTCTTGAGAGCAGGGACTGTGTTTTGCCTTTCTTTATGCATACATTTCTTAGCATGGTACTGACACATAGTAGGCACTTAATAAATGCTGACTACTTAGATTGTAGAAGTCTATATGTTTTAATCTGTCATAAAATACTGTGCACGTTAGCCACATGATAATTTTTTTAGAGTTTATTTTTCAATTTTGTTATCTATTTTACTCATCTATTTGGGCACTGACAAAGTTTAAATATTTTAAAAATAGTTATGATTTGGATTCTAGGTCTTAGATTATGCACTGTTATACTTTTGCAGACTATTTGGTACATATATAGGGTGTCCCAAAAGTCTTAGTGCAGTTTTCTGTCATTAAAAAAAAAAGCTTAAAATTGCATTAAAACTTTTGGGACACCTAGCACACTAGAAGTGTGGGTGTGGAGTGGAGAAGAAACTTTTGATTTTTGTTCAGGAGTTGAGGTTAGGAAAAACTGAGTAAATAAAAAATGAAAATACTTTTAAAAAACTGACTCCTTTTAAAAAAAATAATAGTGGAACTTTGATAATGGAACTTTTTCTTTTTTTTCTTTTCCAGAGTGAAATGGAGTCAGACCCTTGGTTTCTGAAGGTCATAGTCTTCTAAGTATCTGTTACTTTTCTGGAAAGAGAAAACTCATTTCATTTCAGAGACAGAAATCTGCTAACACCGTCATTCTGAAGATGGCATTAACTAGAGGCTGACGCTGTCCTTTGGAATCCTTATCCTGCCATGGTTGAGCAGTCCACTTGACTCTTCCTGTTCTGGGGCAGAAGAACACATTGTTATTACAGCCACAGAGATGCCCTCTCCGCCGTATGGAGGACAAAGAAGACGTCGTCTCCTGCAGCTAGCAGGATGGTGTGTCTCTGGGAATAGCAGCATAGCGCCTGAGCAGCCCTAGCTGTACAAGCTTGTAAAGGCGGATGGAAGTGGGAGGAAACGCTTGTGCATGCATTCAGTGGCCTGTCTCCTCACCAAACAGGAGCATTTCTCATGCACATTTTTTCCCCTAGTATGTGGCAGCTGCATTTCCAATTGTCATTTGAAACAACCCTTATAGGCAATTGGTAGCTCATTCCTCCACCAGGCCCCTGACAGGGGAAAGAAGGCTTGAAATTTCCTAGTGGTGAGGGAAGAATTGAGTCAATTTGTCTGTAGGTTTCTGGACCACAGATGAGGATGATGTGCTCTACCTCCTAGTACGGGTGTGCTTTACTTTGGGGTAGTGCAAAGCACTGAGTGATAAAGCTATGATCACATACATGAGATAGGAGGCCATAGTGTACTATTTGCCATGCTAATTTAATCTTTGGGTTTGTTTTTTTTTTTTTCTATAACACAGCATTCTTTTGCTACTATAGGTCAGTATATTGATTCTGGTATATGGGTTACCCTGTTTGGGAACTGAGGGCAGTAAGGTGGCACAGTGGATAGAGTGTTGGGCTTAGAGTCAGGAAGACTTCTTTCCCTAAGTTCAAATCTGGCCTCAGACACTTACTAGATCTGTGACCCTGGGCAAGTCACTTAACCCTGTTTGCCTCAATTTCTTCATCTGTAAAATGAGCTGGAGAAGGAAATGGCAAACCATTTCAGTATCTCTGCCAAGAAAACCCCAAATGGGGTCATGGAGAGTCAGACACAACTGAAATGAATGAACAACAACAATACTGAGTTGTGGTGGGGATCAAATGGGCAAATGTATGTGAAGTGCTTTGAAAAACTTGATTTGATAAATGAGATCTGCTATTGTTCAGTGAAAGATAATCTCTCATAAATACATCACATGATTGATTATTCAGTACCTCCAGATACTGAGGTATTGGCATTGGCTTGAAGAGGTAAACTGCCGCCATTGTAAAATAGAGGCATTCTCCAATTGCACTAGATTCACTTTAGAAGCTTATTAACCTGTGACTCAGCAGCACCACCTGGTGGTTGTCACTAGAAACAGGGTCTCCAGTTTATCATACTGTGATTTCATATTGTTGAAGAGATTCCTTTAGTGTTTTCCACAAAGAAATGTTTCATGGTTAAAAAATGAAGGATACTTGGTCTTGTCTTAGAGTTAAGTTGAAACTTAAGCAGAAGTCAGTGAGATGGACAGAGTTTGTGTATCTCTCGCTATTTGCTTGTATATTTCTTCTCTACTCTCCCTGAAATAAATGTGTCTGCAAAACTGAGGTCAAATTTGGGCAGCTTTTTATGTACGTTAAAGGTAGCATTGTGTGATAGATAGATGGCTGGCCTCGGAGTCAGTAAGATTTGGGTTTAAGTCCCACCCTGACACATACTAGCTGAGTTACCCTGGGCAAGTCACTTAACCTCATGGTGCTCTGGGCAATTCTCTAGGATTATAACTTGTAGAGAAGGTGCCAATACACATTGGTGGAGGAAGTTTTCTCACAGGAAAACTTACCGACAACCAATGAAATCTACAGGTTCATCTCCTATCCCTATTTATATATGTTGCAAGATTGTGTGGAATATGAATGTTCTTTTTCATCCTTAAGAAGATAGTTACTTTAATTTGGAGTTGTCATTTCAGGGACAGCACCTTAATTAAATTATATGGAATTTTTCTTCTTTGTCATATTTTTGTATGTATTACATGTAAAATGCAAAGTTTGTGAATTTTAGAAGGTGAAACTTGTTTTTTTAAGGGAGGATGATTTAAGAAAGTATTTCTTGCAGTAAATTATTTTATGTGATATTCCCAGTTATCTTTCTTTTTTTTTTCTTTTTAGCTCTTAAAGGTTTGGTATTTGGGTAGGGAAAGAGAGAAACAGAGACAGAGAGAGAGAGAGAGAGAGAATATTCATGCTACAAAGAACTTGTTAGAACCAAAGGCTTAATTTCCCTGACAGGTAAATTCTTCTAGGGGCAGCTAGATGATGTAGTGAATAGAAGGCCAAGCCTGGAGTCATGAAGATTAATCTTCCTGGGTTCAAATGTGACCTCAGACACTTAGTAGCTGTGTGACCCTGGGCAAGTCACTTAACCCTGTTTGCCTCAGTTTCCTCATCTGTAAAATGAGCAGAAGAAGGAAATAGCAAACCACTCCATTATCTTTGCCAAGAAAAGCCCCAATGAAGTCACAAAGAGTTAGACCGAAAAACAACTCAACAACAATAAATTCGTCTAAGAATATGGTAAAGGTGCAATAGGCTTAGATCTCTGATTCAGCGTCAGTATTTGAGGACTTTCTTGTTGAGCTATGGCTGGGAGAAGGGACCCATTTATATTTAAGTATACACAATTTTCTCCTCTCCTCACTCACGGGATGAGCAACAGAATCGGCAAACTACTCACTTTGATCTATGCTTCCTTTGGGAGTCATGTCCTTGAAGCCTGGCACAAATGGAACTGGGCTGTAAGATAGATATCACTTTTGTGAAGAGGGGGACGGCTATGTTCTCTTCGCTACCCCCACCACATTCATCTAGAGAGGGACTCCTAGAGTTTTGTACCAGTCTTCTACCCACACAATTAGAACGAGGGGGGCAGCTAGGTGGCACAGTAAATAGTGACTCTAGAGTCAGGAGGACCTGAGTTCAAATGTGACCTCAGACACTTACTAGCTGTGTGACCCTGAGCAAGTCACTTAACCCTGATTGCCTCCAAAAAAGAAAAAGAAGAAGAAGAAGAAGAAGAAGAAGATGAAGATGATGATGATGATGACTTAGATTCAGGAAGAGGTCCAAGTTCAAATGCTTTACCCTAGATTATAAAACAAATTAGTAGGAGAGACAGGAGCAGAACCCAGATCTCATGACTCCTAGGCCAGTGGTGAAAATCAAGTGTGAAGGCTCTTTAGGTGGTAAGGTAAATAGAGCACTGGACTTGGAGTCAGGAAGACCCAGGCCCAAATCTAGTCATAGATACTTACTAGCTAAGTGACCCTGGGCAAGTCATTTAACCTCTGTTTGCCTTAGTGTCTTCACCTGTAGAATGAGAATAATAATAGCCCCTATCTTCCAGGGTTCTTGGGAGGATAAAAGGTGATATTTGTAAAATGCTTTGCAAACCTTAGAGAGCTATGTAAAAGCTGGTTAGTATAGGTATTGAGAAATCAAATGCCCCAACAGTAACATCCTGGCCTGGAAATGACAAGGTTATGAACACTTCAGACTTGGTCCCCTATGACAACAGTGACTGAAAGTAAGTGGTAAGCAGAGTAACTGCTGCTCTTTGTGGCATGGGGATGCTAAATGTATAGTTGCACAGAGAGTTTGTAGAATGCTTGGAAGAAAATTTAGGGAGAGAAGTGTAGGTTGTGCTTATTCTCTTAATAAATTGTTAAAAACCAAGATGGATCTTGTGATCAGCTTAGGTTCTCACACTGAGCCAGGAATAGAATAATTCAACCACCAAACAAACACCAACATACACCGGTCCTCATTTTCTTAGGAAGCAGGTGCAATCTCCGTGCGTCACCTTCAGTGGTCTCTTCTGGCACATAGTGGGTTTCGCCCAAGCCGGCTGGGCTTGGAAATGTTAAACCAAACTTTAAAATTGGTGATAGGTTCTCTTGTTTTCACTTGGCTTCGGTTCTCTTCTTTGCACTCTGTTTAAAACAAAGATTTATTTATTTGTGAACATGTGGTTACCTATAGGTTATAGGTATGAGACCAAAAAGGAAACCACAAGAAGGCCTGTGTGCCATAGAGCTGCATTTATAAGAACTTGGGGAAAGAACCCTAGCGTGGAGATTATAGAGTCTAGAGCCAGAAGTTAGAGATGAATCTAGTCCAGCCCATCATTTTGGAGATAGATGAGGAAACTAAGACCCAGAGGACAGGCAACTTAGTCAAGGCCACATAGGTAGCAAGAATGAGAGTTAGCATTTGAAATGCTACATGCAGGGCTATTTCAACTTACCATGCTGCTAGCCGACTGAAAAGCCAGTTTGGGAAATATTTATGACCTTGAGAAAGTCATTTAAACTCAGCTTCCATTTTATTCATCTGGAAGGTAGAGTAGAGAACAGAACTGATATTCTGTGCAGAGTAGGAGGTACTACTTCAAGGTTAAAATGGAATGGTCATGGATTAGGTAAAGATATCTGAAAAGAGCTTGTATGGTTTTCTGGGTCATGTGTTTCCAACTTAAAAGCTATCTAGTTTCCAATTTCAACTATTTTTTGTCATATTTATTAAGTAATGAAGTTTGTGCTTTTTATTTTGTAATATTTTTTGTTTTTTAAACTTTTTACATATTTGTATAATAAGACTATTCTCAGCTGATAGAATGAACCAATTTTAATGGTTAAAAATGTGGTTTGGGGGATCCTAGGAAGGTTTTCCTTATCCAAAATTAACTCCCTTACTTGTTAGCCATAGTGCTTAAAACTCTGCTGGGGAAAGTGCATTGGATTGGAAAATGGGAGGCCCAAGTTCTACTTCCAGTTTGGCCAACAACTAACTGTGTGACTTTGTGCAAGTCCTTTCTCTCCCTGGGCCCCTGTACCCTTCTCTACCGTCTTGTGATACTTAGCATTTTTCCATGGCTAAACCATCTCCCAGATGTCACCAATAAATAGAATGAGAATGTTATCTATGGGTTGTTATTTGTACTTCATTTTTGAAGAGGACAATCAATATTTGTTGTATTGTGGTATGATCAGTGGTATGCCGGCAAACGTTTAACAACCAGTTCTTAAAACGAGACAAAACAAAATACAACGTACACACTTTGAGCTTTAATCTACATTATACTTTCTCTAGACGACAAAACAATAAAATCAAGCCCTGATTTGTAGTATTCTGCCAATTTCTGAGGTGTAAATCTTTACACTGAAAATTTATCAGTCAGGTTTCCAAGCCAGTAAAGCTGAAATCTAGCCTATACTTGAGTGGAACAATCATTCATAAGATCGAAGACCTGGATCTGGGGCAGGAAGGGATTATAGACACTGCCAATATTGAAAGTATCAGTAAATTAGGTCTCATTTTATGCAAATGAGTAAATTTGCTGTTTAGCAATTTAAAATTTAATAAAAATTTTAGTAAAAAAGTTCATATCAGTGAATTAGGTCTCATTTTAAGAAAATTAATAAATTTGCTATTTAGTAATAGCAACTTACTCAAGATCACATAGGAAATAAATGTCAAGAGAGGGATTGCTGGTTCCCTTTCTCCCCAAAACTAAAGTATAAACAGAGTAAAACCTTCAAAAAATGTATACTACTTGTGGCTTTTGAGACGTTAAAGACAAGACAACTCAGTCCTGGGATGTTCCCCAGTAACAGCAAAGACAATAGTTTTGTTGCGGTCTGAGAGGTTGAGACCCCCTCAAAGACCGGAGTAGAGGACAGGGTCATCTGGAATGAATTCACAGACTCAAGCATTCTTTCAGTCAAGTTGGCAAAGATTTATTGTTACACTGTTCAGCGGGCAAGTATTCTTAAGGAACCTGCGAGAGACTGAGGATGGAGCTGGGGTTTATATGGGAAAGGAATGCCAGGGATACTAATTAGGTAATCTAAAGGTCCAGGTGTCATGGGAAAGTGTAGAGAGTATACCAGACAGGGAGGGAGATATCAGAGGCATCTTGGGAATCTGGAGGGAGGAAGAGTCCCTGGGCTAGCCAAGGACCAAACTCCTTGGTCCAGACAAGACACCCCTCTTTCTCTGTCCTGATTAGAGAATGCTCTGTAACAAGTGAAAATTTTCTCATAAGATAGGAGCTTACTAAGGAATTGGGAGGCTTCCAGAGACATGATCTTAGGTCTGGGAGCAGCCCAGCACTCTGTCACCCAGCTTTGTGTAATTGTACCAGGGAGAGAGATGAGTGTTTTGCTGAGGCCCACTCATGAGTAATTGCTAGGCAGTGTCCTTGGGCTGGGGAAAAACTGCCAGGGACAGTGTTTCTGAGGCCAGGGAGAAATTGGGGTCCAAGCACAGGCACCCAAGTACCCCTTCAGTTTCATGTTGTGGCCTTGGGTAAGGGCTCGGGACCTGCGGAGATTTTGCCCCATTGAATCAGAACAGAGAGGTGAGTGAGCAAGTGGCAATATGTTGACATTGATTCATTTACAATGGTCCAATACAACAGACATTTATTAAGCACCTATGATATACACAGCATTGTGTTGAGTGCTGGTGAAGACAGAAAGTTTAAACAAGGCATAGTCTCTGACACCAAGGAGATAACATTCCTGCAGGGGGTGAGATCTCAGCATACACAGCTGTCATAATAGATAATAAAATGCTTCAGAGAGTTACGGAACAGTGTTATGTAAGATCTGATTGAAGAAGTTATCAGCAACGATTGGGATAGTGAGGGGTGAGGGAAGGACAGGAAAGGCTTTCTTGGAGAAGGTGGCATTTGAGTTTTAAAGAATGGTTGGAATTTAGTGGGTAAGTAAGGGCTCTCAGGATTGAGAGCCGGAAGTGATTTAGCCAGCATTTGGTTGACTCCCTTATTCTGAGGCCCAGAAACATTACTTGCCTAAGCTCAAAGAGGGAGTAAATCGTAGATGCCAGAAAAAAGAGAACAATGTGAATATGGTACATGCTACCTCTGCAGGGCAGTGCCCATGTTTGTCTTGTTGACCTTCTACCCAGGGCTCATCCCTATCTGGCAAGAAGTGAGGCATCCAGCGTATGAAGGAAGACGCTATCTTCGTCCAGAGAAAGAACTGATAAATAGAATTATGTGCGGAATGATTTTACATATACATATATGTCTGTGCACACACACACACACACACACAAACACATTTGTGCTTAATGGTGGCCATCTTGGGAGAAGGAAGAAAAAAGAAAAGAAAGTTACATGATAACTTTACTATATATTTAAAAGGAAAGCAAGTTGTGCATAGTAGATTTGCAGTTTCATGAATAATCATCTCTTTTTCCTCTATTCTACTATGTTATGGAAATGCTTGTTTTATTTCCTAAATTCAGAATAAAATAAACAAAATTTAAAAAAAGAAGCAAGGCATATAGCAACTAGGAGGAGTTGTTAAAAGAAAGAGGAACAAGAATCCAAGCCTTTGTGTTTACAAAATTCCCAGGTTCCTGCTGAAGCCCATAAACCAACCATCCAAAGTCCATTAGTGTTTAGTGAAGTGTAATTCTGCTGATAGTTCTATTCCCAACTCAACACTTTTTTCTATTTAATAAATTATTGAAGGTCCTATTTGGGGGCTCAGCACATTATTTTATTTTCGAAAAATATATGATATTTTATTTTCCCCCAATTACATGTTAAAACAATTTTTTAAAAACATTTGGCATTATTTATTTATTTTAATCTTGTTTAATATTTTATTTTCCCATTTACATGTAAAAACAATTTTAACATTCTTTTTCTTTTCATATTTGAGTTCCAAATTCTCTTCCTTCCTCCCCTCCTGTCTCATTGAGAAAGCAAGCAATTTAATATAGGTTATACATGTATAGTCAGGCAAAACACATTTCCATGTAAGCCATTCTGTGAAAGGAGACACAGACAAAAAAAAAAAAACAAGAGAAAGAAAGAAAATAAAGAAAAAATATCTTTGATCTGAAATCAGGTCTACCAGTTCTTTCTCTGGAGATGGATACTACCTTTCATCATAAGTCCTACAGAATTGTCTTGGATCATTGTATTGCTGAGAACAGCTAAGTTATTCATAGTAGATCATCATACGATATTGCTTTTACTCTGCACAATGTTCTCCTGTTTCTATTCACTTCACTTTGCATCAGGTCATGTAAGTTCTTCCATGTTTTTCTGAGAGTATCCTGCTCATCATTTCTTATAACACAATGGTATTCCATTACATTCATATACCACAACTTGTTCAGCCATTCTGGACATCCCCTCAATTTCCAATTCTTTACCATTACTAAAAGAGCTGCTATAAATATTTTTCCACACATAAGTTCTTTTACTTTTTTTTTTAATCTCTTTGGGATACAGACCTAGTAGTGGTATTGCTGGATCAAAGGGCATGCACGGTTTTATAGCCCTTTGGGCATAGTTCCAAATCGGTTCCAGAATGGATGAATAAGTATACAACTTCATCAATAGTAAATTAGTGTTTAATTTTCCCACATCCCCTCCAACATTTGTTATTTTCCTTTTCTGTCACGTTTGCCAGTCTGACAGCTGTGAGGTAGTAAATCAGAGTTGTTTTAATTTGCATTTCTCTCATCAATAGTGATTTAGAGCACTTTTTTCATATGACTATAGATAGCTTTGATTACTTTGTCTGAAAACTGCCTGTTTATATCCTTTGACCACTTATCAATTGAGGAATGGCTCTTATTTCTATAAATTTGATTCCATTTTCTACATGTTTGAGAAATGAAGTCTTTATTAGAGAAACTCATTGTAAAAAATTTTTTTCACAGTAATGATTACCAACTATGTATTTCCCTCCATCCTATTTTCCCCTGTTTATCCTACTCTCTCACTCTCCTTTTATCCTGTCCATTCTCAGAAGTGTTTTGCTTCTGACTTTCCCCCCCTCCAAACTGCCCTCCCTTCCATCAGCTCTCCCCCTTCCCCCACTTCTCTCAGCCCCTTCCCTTCCTGCTTTCTTGTGTGGTAAGGTAGATTTCCACACCCAATTGAGTGTGTACATTATTCCCTCTTTGAGCCAATCCCAATGAGAGTAAGGCTCATGTCCTCCCCTCCCCACTTCCCCATTTTCCCTCCACTGTAAAATCTCTTTCAGGCCTCTTTGATGTCAGATAATTTACCCCATTCTACCTCTCCATTTCACCTTCTCCTAGTACATTCTTCTTTCTCATTCCTTAATTTTACTTTTTTAGATAATTATACCATCATATTCAACTCACATCTCTGCTTTGTGTCTGCGTATACTTCTAACTGGCCTAATAATGAGAGTTTTTAGAATTGTAAATATCATTTTCTCATGTAGGCATATAAACAGTTTACCCTTATCAAATTCCCTATGATTTCTCTTTCCTTTTTATGCTTCTTTTGCATCTTGTATTTGAAAATCAAATTTTCTATTCAGCTCTGGTCTTTTCATCAGGAATGCTTGACAGTCCTCTTTTTCATTGAATGTTCATTTCCCCCCTGAAGGATCATACTCAGTTTTGCTGGGTAGGTGATTTTTGGTTGTAATCCTAGCTCATTTGCCCTCTGGAATATCATATTGTAAACCCTCTGATCCTTTAATGTAGAAGCTGCTAATAAATCTTGTGTTATCCTGACTATGGCTCTATGACATTTGAAAAGTTTCTTTTTAACTGCTTACAGTATTTTCTCCTTGATCTGGGAAGTCTGGAATGTTGCTACAATATTTCTGGTAGTTTTCATTTTGGGATCTCTTTCAGGAGGTGATCAGTGGATTCTTTCAATTTCTATTTTAGCCTCTGGTTCTAGAATATCAGGGCAGTTTTCCTTGATAATTTCTTGAAAGATGTTATCTAGACTTTTTTTTTGATCATGACATTCAGGTAGTCCAATAATTCTTAAATTATCTCTCTTGAATCTATTTTCCAAGTCAGTTATTTTTCCAATGAAATATTTCACATCATCTTCTATTTTTTCATTCTTTTAGTTTTGTTTGATTGTTTCTAGATGTCTCATAAAGTCATTAGCTTACATTTGTCCAATTCTAACTTTTAAGGAATTATTTTCTTCAGTGAGCTTTTGTATCTCTTTTCCAATTGGCCAATTCCACTTTTTAAGGAGTTCTTATCAGTGAAATTTTATACATCTTCCATTTGGCCAATTCTGCTTTTCAAGGCATTCTTCTCTTTGGGGGATTTCTGTGCTTCTCTTAGCATTTGGCCTGTTCTGTTTTTAAGGTGTTATTTTCTTCAGTACTTTTTGTGCCTCTTTTACCAATCTGTTGACCCTTTTTTCATGATTTTCTTTCATCACTCTCATTTCTCTTCCCAATTTTTCATCTACTTCTCTTACTTGATTTTTAAAATCCTTGTTGAGCTCTTCCATGGCCTAAGACCAATTCGTATTTTTCTTTGAGGTTTTGGATGCAAGAATTTTGACATTGTTGTCTTCTGAGTGTGCTTTGATCTTCCTTGTAACCATAGTAACTTTCTATGGTGAGAATTTTTTTCTATTGTTTGCTCATTTTCTAGCCTATTTCTTGATTTTTAATTCTAGGATGAAGTGGGGCTCTGCTTTCCAAGTGGAGGGGGCACTGTCCCAAGCTTCAGGTTTTTTGTGCAGCTGTTTTCAAAGGTAATTCTGGGCACCTGTGAATTTTTGGCTCTTCCAAGGTGGTATGATGTAGGGAGAGGTGTGTTTACTATTCTCCTGTACTGTGCACTGGTTTATGAGCAGCCACAAACACTCTTTTCTACCCTGGAACTGTGACCAGGTGCCTGGTCCCTTGCAGTGGAAAGCTTTGTTCTGCTAATGCTCTTCTTCTCACTGGGACTAAGACCCAGCACTGTGACCCAGATCCAAGTATAGGCAATGGTGCCAGTAAAGGAAACTCTGTAAGTCTCCTTCTGATCCTTTGTCCAGTCCCCTTACCATCAGTAGGCATAAAGGTCTGGAACCCATTGCTGCTGCCACTGACTCAGTTGCTCTGAGGTCAGCTTCTGGTTTGCTGGGGCCTGGTCTGCACTGGCATGGCCTGCACTGGACTGCACTCCTCTCTCATCCTGGTGCAACAGACCTTTCCTACCAACCTTCTAAATTGTCTTGGGCTAGAAAACTGTTTCACTCCATCTTTTTGTGGGTTCTGCCACTCTAGAATTTGTTTAGAGTCATTATTTAAAGGTATTTGGAGGGGTGTGGTGGAGAAAAGAGGCAAGTCCCTGCCTTTCCTCTGCCATCTTGGCTCCAAACATTTGTTTTTGTTTTTTAAAGTTTTGAGTTCTAAATTGTATCCCTTTTTCTCCCCCCTCCTCTTTCCCCTCCCTGAAACAGTAAGCAATCTGATATGTTATACATGTGCAATCATGTAAAACATTTCCATATTAGTCATTTTGTATAAGAAAACTCAAAGAAAAAGAATGAAAGAAAGTGAAAAATAGCATGCTTCAGTCTGTATTCAAACAATATCAGTTCTTTCTCTGGAGGTGGACAGTATGCTTCATCATTAGTCCTTTGGGATTCTCTTTAATTATTGTATTGCTGAGAATAGCTAAGTCATTCATAATTGATCACCATACAATATTGCTGTTACTGTGTACAATGTTTTCCTGTTTCTACTCACTTCACTTTACATCAGTTCATATGAGTCTTTCCAGGTTTTTCTGAAATCATCCTGCTTGTCATTTCTTACAGCAAAATACTATTCCATCACAATCATATACCACAACTTGTTTAGCCATTCCCCAATTGATGGGCATCCCCTCAATTTCCACTTCTCAGCTACCACAAAAAGAGCTGCATAAATATTTTTGTACAGATAGGTCCTATTCCTTTGTTTTTCTTTTTGATATCTTTAGGATATAGACCTACCAGTCAGCACATTATTTTAAATGAATTACATTTTGGAACAAAAACATAAATATAAGCAGGACTATTGGTGTGCTAGTAAATGATTAATAACTGCCTCTCTGAAAAAAATGTAAGTATGACACACTTTTAAGTTTATATATTGGCATTAATAACATTTTCTCCATCATTTTCTTAAGGTTTAGAACAGACAAAACAATAAATCAGCCATATTTTTTTAACATTTTCTGATTTCTGAGGTGTAAAGCTCACACTGAAAATTTTAACCATTGCTCTGTTGACCATTTAGACTTGGCCCTAGCACACCCTCTACCTTCTTGAATGACTCAATTTGTTAAAAAAAAAAAAAAGTCTCCAAGACTATGTAACATACCTAAAAGGGTCAGTCAGCTTAATGACAGTTCAGTGTAACAACAGTGGAGGACTGAGAATCTTTCTGCTCCTTCCTTAAGCTCTGGTTAGTGGACTTAATCATCTGATGCATTGGATTTTATTTCTATCACTGCTGTAGCTTTCAACTCCTGCCCTCAGAGTAGCTAGCCTATGTCAGCAAATATCTCAAGATACTTCCATTCTCATCCCAAGCTGACCTAAGATGCTGCTATTAATAGAACAAGCATGATTGCAAAACACCTTAAGGGCAGAGGATTTTACCTTAAGTTACCAAAAAAGAGGATTAATCAGATAGGCAGGAGCTGTACAAGTATTTCCATTAGTGTTTTTTTTTTTAAAAACTTTCCTGTACATGATTTTCTTTTGGTTCTTGGATATCATCACACTTAGGACATTCTGTAGATGGGGTGTAAAAAGTGCTGGGCCAGGAGTCAGGAGAACAGAGTTATAGTTCCAGCTCCACTAGTGTGTGACCCTATGCAAGTCATGTTAACTCCCTGAGCCTCAGTTTCTTCAGCTGTAAAATGAAAGGTTATACGTGGACAACGTAGGAATTTGTTTTGCTTGACTACACATATTTGCTAATGGGTCTTGTTTTTCTTTTTTCTTTTTCTTTTAAATGGGAGGGTTTGAGAAGGAGGGAAAATAAATGCTTAATTAAAACATAAATTGGAAAAATAATTACTAGGTTGATCTCCAAGGATCCTTCTAGCTCTAACATTATGGCTTAGTAATTATTGATGAGGAAGGAAGGAAATGAGAAAGGGAGAGAGGAGGGAGGAATTCATCAAATGGATTAAATTTTTGAGAATCTGACTAAAGTTTTTTCCTGTTTCCACATCCACAAAATGGCGAAGCAGGCAAAAAACATTGGCAGATTGACCATGGAACTAACCAATCATTTTAGAATCCTGCCCCGCCTCCCACCTCTCTCTTTCTTGTACAGGGAGACCCCTCCCTCAAGTGAAAAAGGTTGGGTAAGAAGGTTAGGGGTTTGCAATGGGCTCTACCTGTCTGAGGAGATGGATCCCCAAGTTGTTGCCTGGGAATGTCATCTTTCAGGTAAAACTTCCTTGTGACGTCACGGCCTCAAACAAAAGAGTGTGGGTGTAGCAGAAAGAGCACTGAGCCTCAGGAGTCCTGGCTTTTTAGGGTCAGTCATTCCATCATAGATTTAGAGCCAGAAGTACTCTAAAGGACCTCTCATCCGACCCTTCTTATTTTATGCATGAAGAAGCTGAGACACAGAAAGATTTAAGTGACTTGTCCAGACTCACAGCTAATAAGTATCTGAGGCAGGATACGAACCCAAACTCTTCTGATTCCAAGTTCATAGCATATTATACCATGCTGCCTCCCTGAGTTTTAGTTACCTCATCTGTAAAATGGGCCCCACAATATCAGCCCTAATATGGAGTTGTTGCAAATATCAAATAGGAAAAAGTTTGTAAAAGCGCTTTATAAGCATGAAGCATTCTGCTAATGCGATGAATTGATTGTTACTGTTATTATAGTTATTGTGATGGGTAGTTACGTTACTTTCTGTTTTTAGAGATTTCTATATATTCAGGTTCCCTGAGTTCATCAGGTTGAGGTGGGATGGGTAATGGGTTTGGATAGGGCATGGTAAGTTCGTATTCCTCGTCCTGGAAGCTGGGGGACGGCTCGGGTCTAGAAGGGACCCTCACGACGGCATATTCAGTCTCATGCCCAGGAGCCAGCTTAAGCTTGGGGCCAACATTCTCATAGTCCTCCTCCGTGGAGTTTATGGAAGGCATTCGTCGAGGCACGTGCGTGATGAGGGCATAGAACGGCTCCTTTGCGTTGTCTTCCTGGCTTTCCTGCCAATTGGTTAAAAAAAAAAAAGGCCACATTTGCCTCAGGCGCTCTCTCACCTCCTGCTTTTGGGCAACCCTCCTCCAGTGGTGCCTTCTCCTTTTCTCCCCCTAAACTACAGCTCCTCCTCCCCTGCTGTGCTCTCCGGCCTGCCCTGTCCTAGCAGTGCCCAGTTTACTAGGGCGCTCTGCTCTCAGCTAGCTGTCATAGAGGAAAGCTTTATCCATGAACATTTCAATGAAGATTTGTGACAAATAACAGCTGAGGATGTTCCCTTCCCAAGCTCTGCATTTCTTAAACTTGAGAGGACAGCATTTTATGCGAAAGGGTGGATTTCTAATTGTCTCAAACTCAGTGGTAGATGAAAGGGAGAGGGGTTTCCTTTTATCCCTCCAGATGATGCCACATGGTGGGGGGCAACCCTGTACGTATACTCCCTGGCATGTCCTTGAGTGCACAAGCCCGAGGAGTCTGCATTCTTAGGTCTGTTTCAGAAAAGCAAAATTAATTTCTCCTTACCTGATGATAAGAAGGTGAAACTTCTTCACCTAGAAGAAGAAAGATAAAGCAGTCACTATATAGGTCAGGCCTCTAGGGGTACAGGATTTTGGGGGGGGGGAACAGGCATGGAGCTACAGATGAGGAAAAGAATGAGCAGAGGCCTCTCCTATCGGGAGCCAATCCTATTTCTCTGCAGGCATGAGCTGCTGAACAGAGCTGGAGGAAGTCACAATGGATGTGACAGGGTCCACTCCAAATCAATGTTACTTAACTTCACCATGGCAAAGCAATTCTTTTACTTCTCTCTAATTGATTCTTATTCCTACTCCCCATAGAAGATGTTCCAACCTTCTCTACTCAAAGCTCCCACACTTCCTTCTCCCTCTACCCACTTTTTCAGCTGATGACTTCTCCGATTACTTTACTGAGAAAACAGAGGACATTCACTGTGACTTCCTCTTCTCCCCTCCTCTTTATCTCAAAACCCCATTGACACAGTCTCTCCTTCTTCCTTTAGTCTCTGATAATGAGGTAGTCCTTCTCCTCAACAAGGCCAAGCCCTCTCCATGTATTCTTTTTTTTTTCTTTCGCTTTTTGGTGAGGCAACCAGGGTTAAGTGACTTGCCCAGTGTTGCACAGCTAGTAAGTGTCAAGTATCTAAGGCCAAATTTGAACTCAGGTCCTCCTGACTTCAAGGTTCTATCCACTGTGCCACCTAGCTGCCCCATCTCCAAGGATTCTTGATCCCATTGCCTCCAATCTCCTCTAATAGATTGCCTCTTCCTTCATCTTCCCACCCTCCCAGCCATTTCCAATCTCATCCTATCTACGGGTTCCTTCCCTTCTGCCCACAAACATGGCCAAACCTCTTCATCCTTAAGAAACCTTCACTAGTCCTTTCCATCCCTTCAAGTTGTATTTTTCTCCCTTTCCAGACAAACTTCAGGAAAAGGCTGTCTGGAATCATTGCCCCCATTCCCTCTCTTCTCACTCCTCAACCCTTTGCAATCTGGTTTCCCCACTCAACTTGAGCTTCAATTTCTTTAACTGGCAAATCTAATGGCCTTTCCTCAGTTCTCCTTCTTCTTGACCCTTCTGTAACATTTAGCATTGTTGGCTTTTCTTTTTTCACCTCGATCCTTTTTTCTCTGCTCTTTTGTGACATTGCCCTCTCTTGGCTCTCCTTCTATCTGTCTGCCCACTTCTCAATCCTTTGCTGACTCTTAATTCATACCATATTCCCTCACTGAAGGCATAATCTAAGATTCTGTCCTAGGTCCATTCTCATTTCTCCATAATCTTTCACTTGTTTGGCTTCCTCAGTTCCCATGTTTTGAATTATTATCTCTTTGCAAACTCATGTTTCTCCCAAACTCCAGTTTCAAATCACCAAATAACTATTGGACATTTCAAGTTGAATATCTCATAAATACCTCAAACTTAAACTGTCCTAGGCAGCTAGGTATCACAATAGATGGAGTATTGGACCTGGTGTCAGGAAGACCTGAGTTCAAAATCAGGCATCAGAAATTTACTAGCTGTGTGGCTCTGGGCAAGTCCCTTGAGCTTTGTTTGCCTCAGTTTCCTCACTGTAAAATGGAATAATAATAACAACCACAGTTACTCTACAGGGTTGTTATAAAGATCAGTTGAGATAAAGTGCTATGTAAATGCTAGTTAATATGATGATAACGATGATGTCCAAAATAGAGTCAAGTCTAACTCTCTCCTGATCTTCCTTATTTCTATTCATGGTATAACCATCCTTCCAGTCTCCAAGTCTGTAATCTCTGCATTATCCATGATTCCTCATCCTCTATCCAATCAATTGCCAGATCTTATTGTTTCTACCTCCACAACATATCTTGCATCTGAGTCCTTCTCTGTTCTCATATAACCACCACCTTACTTCAGGTCCTCATCATTTCTATTCTGGACTACTGCAATGACCTCCCAATTGGTCTCTCTGCCTCCACTCCAATCCATCCTACGTATGATTTTGAAAGTGCAGATAGAAATGTGGATTTTGGTTTCTTACAAGATAGAAGTGAATCATTTCATACTATAGATCCTGCTTTAAAGCAGGGATAGGTCAAGATCAGACTTCTGAGTGAATCAGAAAGTCCTTGGGCCTGGGTCCAAGAAGTCACTTCCACACTTCAGAACCTGAACTGCCATCTGCTGCTTGGTAGATCAAATTGATGGAAAAACTGATTAGAGCTGATTAAAGGGAAAAGTTTGCTTTTCCATGAAACATTCTTCCTTTACCTTTCTTGGCACTACCATCTACTTCATGAGAAGTGGAAATCAATTACGTAAGGAAGCAGACCTGGACTTAGGAGAACTGCTTTTGACTGAAAGAGTCAGTCACCAAACCTTTCTAAGAAATGATCATGGAAAAGCTTTTCAGTCTCAAGGAAGGAAGGAAGGAAAGAAGGAAGGAAGGAAGAAAGGAAGGAAGGAAAGAAAGAAGGAAAGAAGGAAGGAAAAAGTATCATGAATGAAGTTAAATGATACGCTATTCAGGAATTAAAAGAATTATGCATAGATATATATCTAGATTATATAGAATTTGCAGGATTCTGACACTACTGTAGCAGAAAGAATTTTTTTCATCAAATGATAGGGTTAAAGATGTAGTCTGGCACTGTGGCTAGAGTTTGACATTAAACCATACCAGTGACATCAATTGTTACACGTGGTTATTTAAAAACCACTTTTGGTGTGGCTTCTAACACTCAGCATAGCACATATGGTGACTGAGATACAAATGATCTATTTGGCGAATTATTTAAAACCCCTTATGGCCAGTGATAGAAACTGGGGGAGGGGAAGGACAGATGAAGGGCAATAGAGAACTTTCTAACCTGCCCAATTTGAAAAATTATTTTCATCTTATGTCAGTGATTGAATAATTACATAATCAGATAAGGGATAAATAAATCCAATAAAGAACAAAATAAAGCCTATTTTTTATGGATTACACACAAAGGCAACATAAGGATATTGTGATTTTGAATTGGTAGACAGCCTTTACAATGCTCCAAGATGCCAGACTGGCAGATAGTCTTCAGGGTAGCCAACCACTACTACTTACTCCCTTGAAAAATTGAAGTATCTCCACAGACTAGTGGGAAAATGCCATATACTTTTTAAAGCAATCTTTAATTGATATGAATTTAATTAAATGGCACCAAGCTAAAATTAAAAAAAATTAATTACTTGTAATGTGTAGAATACTGTGCTACCAGGATACATAAAATAATAGAATTTTTAGGAGCACAACAGACTGAAGTTACAAGACAGAATAGCTCCTGAGTATCACTGTCAAAAAACAGCAATAAAATTCCAAAGAACTCCTAAAAGAAGTTTGCTTTGAGAAAAACTAAAAAAAATTAACAGACAAAAGCTTTCTGACACAATGATAGATTAAAAGAGACAAAAATGCTAGAAGAAAAATATCATAGAAAAACCACAGAAATATCAGAACTAAAATTAGAATTTTCTAAAGATACAGTAGAGTAGATAATAAATACATTGAAGTAAAAAAAAAAAAAGAAAAGAAATGAAATTAGCCAAAAAAATCATAAGATATAATAAAGAGCTGGGTATTCATAAGAAATCCTAGGGAGAATCAATAAATATTCAATCAATTAAGAATCTGTGATGTGCCAGCCACTGTGCTAAGAACTAAAAATTATTATGAAATAGCAGTTAAGAAATACCTTGGAGGAAATATAAATAGAACAATAGACTTAGTGAAAATCAGAAGTATTTTCCTGGAGTACATGATATCCGAAACAGAAGAAGAAGAAAAGAAACATGTCCAACAAATTACACAAAATAATCATGTTGTTTCAATAAATAATTGAATGGCACAAACAAACTTGAAGAGGAAAAGAAAGAGGAAAGGAAAGAGCAGGGCAAAGAGGGCGAAATGGGTAAAGAGTATATGTTGTGTTGTGTGTGTGTTATGGTTGGGATGAGATTAGTACTAATGAAATAAGGAAAATTGTATGATTTCTGATAAAATAAATAATTTTACAAAATATAGTGAGCTAATAGAATATATTGCATTTGCGGTGAGATGAATAATTCTTATCTATTCAAGAAATAGAAGTTACAAGAGAAAAAAAAAGAAAGATTTTATTATTAGCCAGAGTCAAATAAAGAACTTATGAACAACTGCAAAAAAAATCTAGAATAAAAAGGAAAGAAAGAGACAAGGAAGGAATCATCGCTGTAAATTCAAATACTTAAATGGATCTGTGATCTTGTCTATGCAATGCAGATCACAAACCAGACATGTCTGCCTATCCTGTCTAATTCAACCTAGTACCCAGAACCCAAAAGCACTACGAATAACAGCACCCAAGGCCATCAATCCCATTTCTGTCCTAGCTCAGATAGATATTATCTCAAGAAACAAGCTCTGTGGAAATGCGACCTATTTGATGCCTCTTTGCTGGCGCTTTAGTTCCTATCTCCACAGCGGAGGCATCTACTGAATACTTGGAAAAGAAAGTTTTACGTAGTAATATAGTCCTTGGCACCATAAAATGATTCAACATCAGGAGTAGATATGGTCTTATCAATGGAAATGACGTTAAACAAAAATGCATTAACATACGTTTTGCTGCTGTACCCTAAGAACAATGGAGCCTTTCCATCTGATTTGCAGAAGAAACTTCCTATCTGTGTTGTTTTCCCCATTAGAATGTGTGGTCCTTGGGAGCACAAAATTGACCGTCTTGCTTATCTCTAGCTACGGCGCTTAGCCCAGTGCATTGCATATAATCTGTGTTCATTCATTCATCATTCATTCATTGATTCTAGGCATGGTATACAAGCGGTACAATTGCATGGATACAGGACACGGAGTGCTGTGTATAAGGAATGGAAAGAAGTCCAGTTTAGTTGGACTATAGAATGTAGGAAAGAGAAGAATGTATAATTAGTTTTGGAAAGATAAGTTGGGGAAAATTATGAAGCATTTGAAAAACCAAACAGATGAAATATTTTTTGGACATGATCAACTTGGTAATTTATTTTGCTTGGCTATGCATATTTGTTATGAGATTTTTTTTTTCCAATGGGGAGAAGAAGAGAAAAAATATTTTTGTTAACTGAAAAAAAAATTAAAAAGAAGAACCCTCTCCCTAAATGCTGTTGAGAGCTGAAGAAGAAGAAGAAGAAGAAGAAGAAGAAGAAAATGGATTTATATTTTACTGTAGAGACAATAGGGGGCCAGTAGAATTTATTGAGTAAGGGAGTGACGCAGTTGTTGTTGTTTTTGTTGTTTGTCCTTCATTTTCAAAGAGCACCAATGACATCATGGGGTGATGTCTTGACTCATTCGTGAATTGGATGTAAATGAGGAAGAGCTGACTTAGTGACATAGTTAGATCTGAGCTTAAGAAAAATCATTTTGGCAGCTATGTGAAGAATGAATTTGATTAAGGTAGGAAGGCCAGTTAAGAGACCAGTTCCTCTTAGTTGGGTAAGAGTTGATGAGGGCTTGAGCTAATCAGGTGTCTATGTGAAGAGAAGGAAGAACTCTGATGTAAGAGATTCTTCAGAATAAAAATAACAGAATTTGGTAATTGATTGCATATGTGAGGTGAGAAAGAAGGAGCTGTTGAGGTTAACACTGAGGTTTTGAACTTGGAAGTCTAGAAGAACTGTGCTGTCTTCAAGACAGAGAGTTTAGGGATGGTGTGGTGTGGTTGGGAGGAAAGATAATGAGTTCTGTCTGACACTTCAATTTTTAGATGCCTGTAGTATACCCAATTAAAAATGTCCAATAGGCAATTGGCAATGCAGGCTTGGAGAACAACTTGGATTATACACACATACTATATATATTTACATATAATATACATATATATTAGTGCATTGAATATGAATTTTATACTACATATGAATTCATATTCATTTTATTCACATATGCATAAATGTAAATACATACATAAATATATCCCAACTGAAGCTGTAAGAAATAAACTTCATTTAGTATAATGAGGGGCAGCACAGTGTAATAACAGTATTGATTTAGCTGATATTAATATGGTTGTGATGAGGAAACTGAGACTCAGAGGTTAAATGACACATTCAGTTAATAGATCATATAGTGGAAAGAACACTGGTTCTAAAGTAAAAAGACTTGGGTTTGAATTTTAGCCATGCTAGCCATACCAGGGTTACAAGAGGAAGACAAGATGGACCAGCCTTGTGTTGAGGGTGAGGGATGATGTGGACAGCCAGAGTATTCCACAAGTACCTCTGTGATTCAGGAGAAAGTGAGGAGCATGTGTGGTGGATCAAAGTGATGAATTTATGGCATAACATTTTCCAGTCTGGCTTCCAGCATCATCATTCATGTGAAATGGCTCTTCCCAAAGTGATCAGTGACCTCTTAACTGACAAATCTAATGATCTGTTTTTTTAGTCCTCATTCTTCTTGACCTCTTTGCTGTATTTGACAATGTTAGTCAGCTTCTCTTCCTAGATTCTCTATACTTTCTGGGATTTTGTGAAACTGTTCTTTCTTAGTTTTCCTCCTACTTATCCAACCACTCCTCAGACAGCTTTGCTGAGTCATCAATATTATGTTCCTTAATTGTAGATGTATGCCAAGACTCCTTACTGAGAACTCCTTTCTTCTCTATCCACGTTCTTTCTCTATGCTCTTATCAACTCTCATGATTTTAATTATCATCTCCATGCAGATGACTCAAAGATCAATTATACTCTTTTTTCTCCATTGTTGCCCTCAAATGCATCCTTCTCTTTTTTTTTTAATTTGAAGATCTATTCCACCTTCTCCTTAGCAACTAAAATAGGTCCCTTCAAACTCCTTCCACATGCAGATACACACCAGGATAGTTC
The DNA here is from genome assembly GCF_900497805.2 of Vombatus ursinus. Taxonomy (NCBI): domain Eukaryota; kingdom Metazoa; phylum Chordata; class Mammalia; order Diprotodontia; family Vombatidae; genus Vombatus; species Vombatus ursinus. The sequence continues at coordinate 21,907,776 of NW_020941197.1, forward strand.
AGCCAGCTTTGAAATTTAAAATCAAAATCTCCTCATTGGAATGGACCTCAGAGGTCATCTAGTCCATTACTTACCTAGAGGGTTATTTTATGAGAAGAAAAGGATATATATCACAAAGAGATAGCTAGCTAGATAGATAGATCCCTGACAAGTACTCATCCAATATCTATTTGGTGATCTCTAATGATAGGTATATTTCTATCTGAGGCAACCTATTCCATTTTTGGATAGCATTAATTATTAAGAAGTTTTTCTTTATATTTATTCAAAAGTCAGCATCTCTACAGTTTTGACCATCATCATCATCATCATCAATCATCATCATCATCCCTAATACTTCTCCAGGATAAATATTCCCAGTTCCTTTAATTTCTCCTCTGATGGTCTGTTATCCCCTCACCATCCTAGTTACCCTCCTTTGAATACACTCCAGCTTATTAAAATCCTTTATAAAATATGATGCCTAATTTTTTTTTATCACAGTGCTTCAGATGTGTAATCAGGGTTGCATACTGAGTACTTCCTTAGCCCTGGACAATATTCTATAAATGTAGCCTAAGTTCAGATGAGCAATTTAGGATGGTTAACTCATATTTAGCTCAAATTTCTCTAAAGCTACAGATCTTTTGCATTTGCATTTGCTTGTCTGGACATATCATGTACTAATTTAGTCAATTTTGTGATCCATGTATAGGATTTTACATTTATCCTTTATGAATTTAATCTTTTTTTAATTAACTTATTTGGAATTATCAACAATCACTTCCATAAGCTTTTGAGTTTTAAATTTTTCTCCCCCTCCCTCCCCAAGACAGTGCACAAACTGATATAGGCTATACATATATATTCCTATTAAACACATTTTCACATTAGTGATGTTGTAAGTAAGAATTAGAACCAATAGGAGGAACCACCAGAAAGATCAATTTAATCTTTAAAAAAGAAATGTATCAATATTAAAAAAAAAGGAATTAAGAACTTACTTTCCTTGTGGAACTCTTTCTTTCTTCTCTTTATTACTTGTCTAAAAAGAAAGGAAACAATTATTTGTTTGTTTTATTTGTCTAAATATATATTTGTATTATATGTATAAAAAGAAAGGAAACAAACTTCAATATTTACTACATCTGAAAAGGTTCTTATAATGGTAGTAAGAGATTGAATCCAATCTCTTTAATATATCCAAAGCTGTAGCTGCACTAATGACAAAGTGAAACTTTGAGTCCATGGCCCTCAAATAGAGCAAAAGTCAAGCCATGGCAAGGATTTCACATTAGAGGCAAGATGGTAGAGTGGACAAAGAACAATACTTGAAATCTGGATGAATTGGGTTTGAATGCTACCTTATTATCTGTGGGACTGTGTGTGTGTGTGTGTGTGTGTGTGTGTGTGTGTGAGTCAATTTACCTCTTGGAGCTTCTGTTTCTTTATCTGTGAAATGAGGATAGCTGTATTGCTTACCTCACAGGGTTTCATCAATTGAAATAACGTTTTTTCACAAACTTTTAAGGTACTGGAACATGGATAGGGTCTGGACTTGGATTCCATTAGTACAGCGAACTGCCAGATGAGGAAACTTTCTTCCAAAACATGTCAGCACTTTCTCTTTGACTTAGAGTCTTAGAGAATTTGTTAGAATGCTGAGAAGTTAAGAGACTTGACTAGGGTCACACAGCCAGGTTGTGTCAAAGATAGGACTTGAACCCAGTTATTCTTGGCTACAAGGCTGGCTCTCTACTCTTTATGCTGTGCTGCCTTTTTAAAGCGTTAATTATCATCATCATCATCATCATCATTCTGATGATCTACAAACTTTTCCTGTAGAAGTCAAATTCCTTAGGAAACAGGACATTTCCTTTTTGTCTTTGTTTTGCCAGCTTCTAGCAGAGCTCAACTAGTCAGGTTACTACGTACACTATTCAATTTCTTTCCTAAATTGCAAGTTTTGTTATCATCTAGAGACAGGATTTTTGGTGGACAAAGTGGCTAGCCATCTCTATGTGGGCTGAGGGGCCAAAAACGTTTGTCCATCATCTAAAAATATCTGCCTCAATTCATCTAGCATAAGGTTGCAAAGCTCTCCTTCCTGGCCTAAAATTTCCACTGATAAAATAATAATAGTAATTTATATTGTGCCTAGTATAGCCCACTAAAGTTAAGTGCTTTACAAATATCTCATTTTATCTTCACAACCACTCTGGGAGATAGGTGCTTTTGTTATTTACTTATATTTATATAATTATACTGTTGTATTATTAGAGTCACCATTATGGTTTAACAGACATAAAACAGACATCCCCAAACTCACCCTTGCATCACCATACTTAAGATAACTTTTTCTTTACAGGGAAGGGAAAAAAATGTGAAAGATGCAAAATTTGTCCTTGAGTTCTCTAGCATCCCTCTTCTCGACTTTGATTTTATATTGTAGGTATTGTGGCTTAGAAGAAAGGACAAGCTTAGGAGTCAGGTGATCTGGATTCACCCTCCTACCTCTTTCACTTATTCTTCAAGATTAAATACTTGTTCCATAGACTCTTTGGGACCTAGGCCATCTGCAGTGAAATGTACCAGAAGTGCATTTTGTTCTTTAATATTAAACTTGTCTTATGCTCCTTCATAATTTCTTCACTGCTCCCAACTTCTTACAGATCTCTTCAACACTATCAGAAGCAGGAGGGCCTTCTTTGTCCTTCAGTCGGGTTCTGGGGCCACTCAAACTTGCCTCCTTTTGTCCTACAAATTCTTGTTGTTCAGCCGTTTCAGTCATGTCTGAGTCTTTATGACCCCATTTGGGATTTTCTTGGCAAAGATACCAAAGTCGTTTGCCATTTCCTTCTCTAGCTCATTTTACAGATAAGGAAACTGAGGTAAGCAGGGTTAAGTGACTTGCCCAGAGTCACATGGCTAGTAAGTGTCTGAGGCCAGATTTGAACTCAGGAAGATGAGCCTTCCTGACTCCAGGCCCATTGTTCTATCTACTGTGCCACCCGGCTATCCCCTACAAATTCTACTAGTCTTTCACCATAACAAGGATGAAGGGTGCTCGGGAGATCCGTGTCTTCATTACTCTTGGACTTCACTTCTGGGTGTCCTTACGCTGTGAACTTTCTCCATCACATCCCAGTGGGCATTTTCTCCCTGCCCCCTACTTTTCAGCTCTCTTGTCTTTCACATTAGAATGTAAGGTTCTTGAAGGCAGAAACTTTCTTTCTTCTTGCCTGTAGTTGCATTTCCAGTGCTTAATCCAGTGCCTGGCACATAGGAAGAGCTTAATAAATGCTTGTTGAGTTGATAACAAGAGGAAAGTCACTTGACCTCCCTGGGACCCGCTTCCTTCATTTTTAAAATGAGTAAATTAGACTAGATTTTTTCTTCCAGCTCTACACCTATGATTCTAAGGTCCTCTACAGGGGCTCTTCTTTGTCTCCTCTTCAAGCATCTCTTTTGTCCTCATTTAAGAACCTACACATTATCTATCATTCATACCTCAGAGTGAATTTAAGCAAATGAGCTAGCATTCCAACCATATTTGTATTTTAAACTCACTTTCTCCATTTACAGAATAAAAGGGTTTATTTTATTCGGGAATTTCAGGTGTCTGGTATCTGAAAAATATGTTTTTTATGTGTGTGTGGGGGGGGAGGAAGTTCTTTCTACGTCTCTGAAATCATTCCAGATAAACAAAGTAGGTGGCTGTACATACATAAGAATGTCCTCTTTTGTTAGACTGTATTAACCAACTTAGAAGGGGATGTTCAAATCCACAGTGGCCCTGGGATATCTGAAGGGTCTTTACTACTTTAAGGTTACTGATTCTTATTGGACAGAACTAGGGGCTTTAGTCCCAACATGGGGTCTGAATCATATATGGATTTAGAGGTAGAACCAGAGGCCATGGAAGTGATCTAATCCAATTCTCTAATTTTACAAATGGGAAAATTGAGACCCGGTTTTTTTTTCCAGTAGTAAGTGGGAAAGTTTGTAGACAATGACCATAACTACCTGCTACATAGAGGATTTGAATGAGGATTTTGAATTATTCACCAGATAGTAGTTACCTTGATACAGCATTCATCCCAGGGGCTAGAGTCAGTGAAGTGAGGCCAGGGGAACAAGTCGACTTTTCTTTTGTTGTTGTTTAGTTGTATCAGTCATGTCTGACTTTTTGTGACCCCATTTTTGGGGTTTTCTTGGCAAAGATACTGGAATGGTTTGCCATTTCTTTCTGTAGCTTATTTTATAGATGAGGAACTGAGGCAAACAAGGTTAAGTGACTTGCCCAGGGTCACACGGCTAATAAGTGTCTGAAGCAGGATTTGAACTCGTCTTCTTGATTCCAAGCCCAACACTATATCCACCAGTGATCCCATATAAAAATAGCTAGCATTTATAAGTTGGTTTAATGTTTGCAAAGCACTTTACATATATTACCCCATTTGATTCTTGCTGTAACCTTGTAAAGTATTTGAATAATTGTCATATGGAAGAGGAATTAGTATCCCTTCACTTGGCCCCAGAGGAAGAACTAAGGAGCAAAAGGTAGATGCTATGTAGAAGCAGGTTAGGTTCCATGTAAGGAAACCCTCTTAACTACAGCTGTCTAAACAGTGGTGCAGACTTCCTCAGAAAGTACTGGCATCTCTGTAGGTCTTTTTAAAAGTCTCGATGACCTCTCGGCATGTGAAGAAAATCTTTTTTCAGATACTGGTTGGATTAGACGGTCCCTAGGTTCCTAGCAACTGTGAAATGCTGATTCTGTGACAGGTTCTTTCTCCCTGGGGAGAAAACTGCCGGGCTGACCCAACACCGTGCACCCATTTGTGCTTGCTAAATGTCTGCGGATGTTTGATTCACTGCTCTTCCTTCACCTCCTTTAAAAAAAAAAAGGAACCAGCAAAAGCTGCCCCGTAGGCTCTATCGTCAGCAAAGACTGTATTGTCTTCTGAGGTTGTTAGGCCCTGGGCTCCTATTCTCCTCTGGTATTTCAGACGCAGGCCGCTATGAAAGGAGTAGGTGGAAAGAGTTTGGTCCGGTTCAGATTAACTGACATCAGAGGCCCTTTCCCACAAACCTCAAAATAATATCAGTGAAGCAGGAGGAAAAGGAAGTGGCCGCCTCAAAAAACAGAAACCAAGAGCTACAGATGAAATGATTGAAGAGGAGATTGGGTACAAAGATACGTGAAATGAGTGTGCAAAATAGCAACGGATTTAAAGCGTCTTGGTCTAATTTAACTGTGTGTGTTTCTGTTCACCTTGGTCCTGGCAGTAGCAGAGCACTCAAAGCACATGAGATCTCTCTTGCCTTCTCCCTCTTCTTTAGCTGGTCACTGTTTGAAGGTGACTTCTGAGTCCAAAGAGGGCAATCAGTTACCAGCAACCATTTCTTAAACACTCGCTATATGACAAACATGGTGTATTGGGGAATGCAAAAACAAAACAAAACAATTAGGGGAGATAACACGTAAGTAGATACAAAATGTAGAGAGTAAATATGAGATAATTTGGGGGAAAAGAGAGGAGGAATAAGCATTTATTAAGCACCTACTATATGCTAGTCACTGTGTTAAGCGCTTTATAAATATTATCTCATTTGATCCTTACCACAAACTATTATTTTGTGATATAACAAACAAATACATGATATTTGTTACATACATAGTGAATTATCTCTATTTAACACTTGAGGAAACTGAGATCAACAGTAGTTAAGTGACTTGCCTAGGGTCACACAGATAGTAAATGTCTGAGGTCACATTTGAACTCAGATCTTCCTGACTCTAGGCCCACCTAGCTACTAGCCTACTAGTTGGGGGTGAGGCGTCAGAAAGGGCTTCATGTAAAAAGTGGTGCTTGAGCTGAGCTTCAAAGGAATCTGGGGGCAGGGGGGTAGCTCAGTTGCATAGTGGTTAGAACACCGGCCCTGGAGTCAGGAGGACTTGAGGTCAAATCTGGTCTCAGACCAGACATTGGACACTTACTAGCTGTGTGACCATGGGCAAGTCACTTACCCCCAATTGCCTGGCAAAAAAAAGGAATCTAGGAATTCTAAGCTATAGAGGAGGAAGGAGGGCATTCTAGGCATGGGGCACAGCCTGTGCAAAGGCAAGAACACAGAAGATGCAATGTCTTGTCTGAAGAATACCAAGAAGGCCAACCTGTCTAGCCAAGAGAGTTCCTAAAGGGGAGTAAGGTGTGATAAGTCAGGAAAGGGTAGGCTGAAGTTAGACTGGGAAGGGATTTAAATGCCAAATGAAGGCATTAGTATCCCATCCTGTAGGCAATAGGGAGCCAAAGGAGGTTTTTGAGCTGATGAGTGGCCAGACCTGTGCTTTAGGTATTAATTTCACAATTATGTAAAGGAACGACTGGAGAGAGGAGAGAAGTGAGGCAGGGAGTCCACGCCTCCTCCATAGGGCTTTTTTTAAGTTAATGAACCCCAAGACTTTGGCCCTATAACATGACATTCAATTTGGCAACAAATACTGCTCAGTTTGGTTCTCACCTGTACTTTTTCTGTTCTAGGTTTCCAGTTCTCGGCTTCCTGTGTTCCTCTTGGTTGTCCTTTGGCTGGCTACAATAAAACACACCAGGTTCAGTGCTCCTTCCCAGCCCCTTTACACTCTCTCACACTCATTTTTATTTTTGAGGCAGTTAGGGTTAAGTGACTTACCCAGGGTCACACAACTAATAAATGTCTGAAGCTGGATTTGAACTCAGGTCCTCCTGACTTCAGGGCTGGTATTCGGTCCACTGTGCCACCTAGCTGCCCAATCTCCTAGTCTTTTATTGGTGCCCGCAGGAGCAGCAAACCTGCCCTCTACGTCCTCCAGTTAGGCTCTGGGGTCACCCCAACTTGTCTCTGGCTTTTGTCCCACAAGCTCTACTAAATTTAATCTCCTTGAGCCTTAGTTTCTCACCTGTGAAATGCAGACATGGGACAAGATGTCCTCGGAGGTCCCTTCCAGCTCTAGGTTTGCCATAAGATTATCCCATGTGATCCTCACAGCCTTGTTCGGCAGATGCTATTATTATTTCTATTTTACAGATAAGGACTGATTAAATGACTTGGCCAAAGTCACAAATAAATGAGATAGGATTAGAACCTGGTCTCTCTGACTTTAAGTCCAGAAGTTTCTCCATTAAACCTTGCAAAGTGCCTTCCTCTCTATTCCAAAGGCCAAAACCTTAATAAATCCCTGTTTGCTTCAGTGCAGCACTGCAGAATGAACGGCAGCCGCCCAATGAGGCTCTCTGCCATTTGTTCCAAGTGTAACGCCGGCTAAGACAGAGCCCTCTTTAATCCCTATCTTGTGGGCAGGGGTGGCCTCCTTTGATTGGCTGCCTGAATCTTTAAAAATGGAAAGACTGAGCCATTAACTCTTTTTTCCACCACCTTTTTGGATTTGCTCTTTTCCAGTGACTCATATTTGCTGTGTCTAGTATGCATGGGATGCCGTGAGCTGAAGCCCAGAGAGGAGAAGGAAAATCCTCCCCCCCCTCCCTTTTTTACCTCTAACTCTGAAAAATGGTCCTAGTGATGTTTGTTTCTATTCTTTGTTGTTTGTCCTCAGTTTCAGGGATGGGAGATAATCCTGTTGGATAGGGATCTTGAGGCCAGACTGCAGGCAGGGGGTGCAGCCAGACTGATCCCCATAGAAGCCCTGAAAAGCCAGGCCTCCAGGGACTCGAAACCGGGTCTGTGCTCTCTGGGAACCCAAATAAGCCACGAACCTAATTCCTTTCCCCTCCCTAGAGACTGAGGTGGTGCCAGTAGGGAGGGAGATTCTGCCTCCCACATGTTGGGGAGTAAATCTGTATATTTGTGACTATACTTTTTGCAGTAAATGTTCTCTTTGTAAAAGCTCCACAGTGTTACATGTAGGGCCTTGTCTGGGATAAAGTTGGGCCCTTCCCTTTTGCAGAGACCCCTGGAGAGATTCTCTGGTAGCAATGAAGCAGGTTCAACGTTACAACGCCCACATGACTCAAGTAACCAGGGAAGGAGATTTCTCAGACCCTCTTCTGGTGTGATCTTTGAAGAAAAACAATACAAAACAAAACAAAACAAAAAAAAACCTCCTCAGGTAGTATTTACATTTGGAGCTCTTGAACCAGAACAAAACAAAAGAAGAAACAAACAACCCCCCAAACCAACAATATCCAATCCTTTCCTATTTATGAATCTCAAATCAAATGCATCTCTAGAGAGAAAACCTTTCTTCTGATATAGTATAGTTAAGCAAAAAGTGTTCTTAAGCTGGAGTCAGAGGCAACCTGGGTTCAAATCCTGCCTCTTTTATTTACTATCTGTGTACCCTTGGACAAATCACCCAATGTTTATGGGCCGTGGTTTCCCCATTTGTAAAAGGAGGGAGTTGAAGAAGATAACATCGAAGGTTCGTCCTAGGTCTATGTCTACGGCTTCCCGGTTAAAGAGTACTAAGGTACCTTTCTGAGGTGGTCAATTCGTATCAATTCATATTTTGTAATAGTGATCAAATTATAAATACTTTGTGTATCACCACCATTATTATCTGTAGGTATTTACTGAAGAATGTGTGCGTGTGTGTGTGTGTGTGTGTGTGTGTGTGTGTGAGAGAGAGAGAGAAGGAGAGAGGGAAAGGGGGGGAGGGAGGGAGGGACAGAGACAGAGACAGAGAGACAGAGAGAGATTGTGGTTGAGTCATTTTTTAGTTGTGTCCAATTCTTATGACCCCAAGATACTGGAGTATTTTGCCATTTCCTTCTTCAGCTCATTTGATAGATGAAGAAACTGAGGCAAACAGGGTTAAGTGACTTGCTCAGGGTCACACAACTAGTAAGTGTCTGAGGCCAGATTTGAACTCAGAAAGATGAATCTTCCTGACTCCAGGCCCAGCTTTCTTGTCCACTGCATCACCTAGCAGCCCAAGCAAACATACCTTAATTGTCCTAAGTCTTGCCCAGGGTCTTCCTGACTCTAGGCCTCTCGCTCTATTCACTGTACCACCCAGCTGCCCATGAGATATGGATTACAAGAATATTAAGCAGCTCTGATTTGAGGTCAATCAGGAATCAGCAGCCAAAGAGGCTTAATGAAGGGTAAGAGACACTAACTGAGAGAAGCTGAGGAGAAAAGTTGAAGCATCAGAAGATTGAAGAGAAAAGACAGAACTCGGAAGTTATTGGAGCTGAGAGCTTGTTGAAAGCAGAGCCCAGCTAACTTGAGGGTCTGCTGTTTATATAAAGAGCTGATCTGTTTGGAGGAAAGCTCTTCTGTCTGAAAGAGCTGATTGATGGAAAGGAGACTCCTCTGCTGTAGATGAAGGGCTAGCTTCCTTGTTCTCGAGTAACAGCTACAGCATGAAGGCAAACCCACTCAAAGGCATGCTTTATTTTGCCTTTTATTGCCCTGGAGAAGGGAAATCCTTCAAAGCAAATGGAAAACAAAACCCAAACAGCTTTATAGATTCCAGTATTAAAGATGAATGCTTTTCACTGAAGGAGTGTCACACTGGCTAAAGGGACAAATACCTGGGAAACTCTGCGGATGCCAGGCTTAAAGCTGCTATTAGCTAGAAGAGCTTTTTTCATTGTTTCATTAGCCTGAGAGTAATAGGGGAGCAGAGAGGATCAGAAGAGAAGAAGGTGACATGTGGAGACCATAGGCTTGAAGTCCAGAGGTAAGAGTTGTCTAAAACACGTCAGTTTCCCTACTCATGTTCCTCACTGCCGGGTTTTTTCTAAGTGAGTACCAACTCTACTTCTCATCACATTAAAAACAAAACAAAGTAATAACAAAACTTCTGTCCACTGGTGGGGTTATATGGCCCAGATTTATAGGAGGGCTGTTATGTTTTGATTGGTCATTACTTTTACTTCTGTTGAGTAAGTATTATTCATGCTTTTGTTTTTTTGCTTAGCAAATGTTTTATGCTTGAGTTAATGGCATCATTGTGATTGATTTGTGTAAGTGGAAAGTATATTAATGGGAGCTCATTAGCTAGCATTGATGAGCATAGATGTGTTTTCCCCCACCCTAGGGTTACCCCTAGTTTTAAGAGTAACTTGTAGCAGTGTGGCAGCTGTGGCTGGCCCCCTTTCTGGGAAAATTCCCAGACTTGCCAAAAGGAGTACAAATTGAGGTGAATTAGGGTTAGTGCCATATTACATACTCATGCCCTCTTTATACCTAATAAACTTTGTATTTATGTTGTATGTTTTGTGTTTAACTTACATGTGTACTTACTTTATCCTTCAAAGACAATATAAACTCCCTGAAGACAAGAACTATGCCATCTTTATCTTTTTGTCCCCAGCTTAGACCAGTGCCTGGCTTATAATAGGATTTTAATGAATGTTGAATTGTATTGAATCACCCTCCCATTTAGGGAAGAATGGTAATAATAGCTTACATTTATGTAGTGCTTTACAATTTATAAATTGTTTTCCATTTATCATCTCGTTTGATTCTTCCAAAACTTGTGAAGCAAGCAATACAGGTCTTATCCTCGTTTTACAGATAAGGAAGAGGAGACCCAGAGAAGTGGAGACACTTAGCCAGGTTCACACACTGATTAAGTAGCAGAGCTGGAAACCAAACCCAGTTCAGGAAGAAAGTTTCCTTAGCTACCCACCTCTGTTTGAATAGGACAGTGTCTTGCTAGAAGGAAATAAAGTTGCAAAGTTCTGCTTCATGGGAACTACCTTTTTTCAAAGATAACACTGAGGTAGACACAATAGGTGGGATTCTGGGAAGGACAGAAAACCCCTTGAGGGTGGTTAAAGTCTTATTTAAAAAACATATTTCCTATATTTAAACTGGATTTCTGTGTATTATGTTTTCCTTCCTTTTTTTTTTAATTGCGCAAAATGTTGCAGAGAAAACAGCTGGTTCTTTGCCTAAAGCAGCTACACTGGAACAGCTGTGAACTTCAAGAGAAAATGATCACTTCTTTGCTTTGTCCTGCAATAATGTGGCTTTCCAGGGATCTCCCAGCTCTGACTTTTTAATTAGTCCCATTCTTCCTTCTCTGATCTATGTCTCCCAACTATCATTCATCATTTCACTGCTGACACTTAGCCCTCAGAGGGACTAGAGACAGATGTCCTCCCACAGGGTCCCCAATTGTTTTGGTCAGTAATTTCAAGCTCCTCCCCACCCACTTCTTTTTGCCAAATTAAAAAACAAAAACAAACTTTGGAGAAAGAACTTTTGTGAGTTCACCTCCTCTTTCGGAATCCTGCACTGGTGATATCTAATTCAATTTGGAACCATAAGAGTTCCTCCAACAGCTCTACTGTTCCTAAGCACACATCTCTCATTCGGTGCCCCAGACTGTACCCCGGACTACTCCTCTTCCTTCTTTTTTCAACTCCCAAACACCAAAAGGGGGTGTCTGGATAGAAACGTTACTCATTCTATTCACCCTCAGGGAGAGAAGTTAAACTCACAGTTCCCTGGTAGCAGCAGAGATTAAGTTTTAGTAACTTAAAACTTCCAAAAGCACTAAAGATTTTGCAGTGCATACATACACACACACACGTGTGTGTGTGTGTGTGTGTGTGTGTGTGTGAGAGAGAGAGAGAGAGAGAGAGAGAGAGAGAGAGAGAGAGAGAGAGATCTCCAAATAGAATGAAAGCAACTTTAGAAAAAGACTTCTTTTATTTTTGTTCTTGTAATTCCCGGTCCTTAGTACAGGGCAAGACACACTGTAGGCATTATAAGTCTTTCCTCTAATATAAACCTGTGTGATGCTCCACCCCACCCCACCCCACCTCCCCAATGCCTCCTGCTCTTGCCCTCAATTGCACTAAATCTCTTGGTGTCCTAGGCGACTAACTTTCCAAGACCAAGGGATCCTCACCTTTTTTATACTATAGATCCTTATGGCAGTCTGTTGAAACTTCTAACCCCCTTCTCAGAATTACATTTTTAAACGCATAAAACAAAATACATAGGATTACAAAGGAAACAAGATGTTAGTGAAAATAAAGATGAATTTTTTTCCTGTTCAAGTTCAGAGACCCCCTTCTGTTTACCCATGCTCTAAGATGATAAATTTCAAGTGAGTGACTGACCTGCCTATGTGGAAAGAGGTTCTACATTGGGAATTTTTTACTCTAGTGAAATCACTTGTGAAAGAAAAGAAAAATGGGCACATTCCATTTTCATATACGTCAGAATGTTTCATACATTGGCTTATTCTTTTCAAACATACAAATGATGTTTTTTTCCTAAGCAATTCCTAAGCATCAACGAGAAAACTGAGCCATGAAAACGCTTAAGTGAACTTGTCCCATAGAAAATGAGTCCCTTCTGGAGTGTGTTGTGTGTGTGTGTGCTTGGGGAAGCAGGGGAGGGAATAAGCATTTATATAGAGCCCACTATGTTCCAGACACTGTCCTAAGTGCTTTACAAGTATTATCTCATTTGATTTTCACAACAGCCTTGTGAAGTAGGTGCTATTATTATCCCCATTTTGTAGTTGAAGAAATTGAGGCGAACAGAGGTTAAGTGACTTGCCCAGGGTCACACAGCTAATAAGTTGCTGAGACTGGACTTGAATTCAAAAAGATGAGTCTTCTCGACTCCAGGCCCCGTGCTCTATCCTTCAAGTCACATAGCTGCTGTGGTGGACACAGTGAGACTTGTATCATAGGATCATAGGTCGAGAGCTGGAGGAGACAGACCTCAGAGGTCAGCTAGCCTAATCCTATCATTTTACAAAAGAGGAGCCTGCGGCTGTCCAAGGAGATTAAGTGACATTCCCAAGGTCATACAGGTAGTAAACATCAGAGTCAGGGTTCAAACCCAGGTAATCTCATCTCAGACACTTACTAGCTCTGTGATGCAGGCTAAGCCACCTGGCCTTCAGGGACCCCACGTTCCTTATCTGTAAAATGAAGAAACTGGATTCGATGGTCTATAAGGCGTCTTCCACCTCTCCGTCTTTGTTCTTCAGCCACATACAGAACCGTATTGGGAGGGAGCCCAGGTCTGTCTTAGGCTACATGGCTTCCTTCTGTTACCCACGTCCCCAACTCATCCCCATCCCAGATGGAAAGGCGTAAAGCCTTTCTATCTGCAAAGTTTCTTCCTGTAGGGCAGCTCCCTTGTTGCTCTCTGCCCAGCTCCCCGACGGGACAGAGCCCTGAGCCTGCCTAGACTCACCTGAATCTTCTTCGGAGACAGTTCCCCATCCTTTCATTGGGATTCTTAAGCCCAGCTCCTTGTTTCACTTCCCTCTTCATCTGCCCTGTACCAGACCTCAGGACAGAAGGAAACCTAATGTGAAGAGGGCAGCATCATTATTGAACTGCTAGTCTAGGGCACAGTCTAGAGGAAAAAAGACTTTCTAGAAAGGCGAGGAGGATGATAAGGAGGAAACAGAGGGAGGAGAAGAAAGGAATGCATGTCCAACTTTGTGGGTGCCTGGGTCTGCATGTGACTTCCGGAAATGCTAGACAGTGAGATGATGAAACTTGTAGTCCTCACTTCAGTGTTCCAATAAGCCCTGAGGAGGCAGAGTGTGCCAGCTAGTGTGAAATCTCACAGTCCAGACCCTCACCACCTCTCTCCTAGATCATTTCAATGGCGTCCAAGTTGGGCTCCCTGCCTCAAGTCTTTCCCAGCTCTAGTCCATCCTCCACATGACTGCCAAAATGATTTCTCTTTTCTTTTTCCACCACTGATAAATCATAGTTTATTTTTTCTACTTAATAGAATTTTATTTTTTCCAATTACATGTAAAGATAGTTTTCAACATTCACTTTTATAAGATTTTGAGTTCCAAGTTTTTTCTCCCTCCCTTCTTCTCCTCTCTCTCCCTTCCCCTTCTCTTCAAGACGGCAAGCCATCTGATATAGGCTATGTACAATCATATTAAACGTATTTCCACATTAGTCATGCTGTGAAAGAATCAGAACAAAAGGGAAAAGCCATGAGAAAGAAAAAAAAGAAAGAAAATAATATGCTTTGATCTGCATTCAGACTCAATAGTTCTTTCTCTGGAAGCGGATAGCATTTTCCATCAGGAATCTTTTGAAATTGTCTTAGATTGCTGAGAAAAGCTAAATCTATCAAAGATGATCATTGCACAGTGTTGCTGTTACTGTAGTACAATGTTCTTCTGATTCTGCTCCAAAGTGATTTTTCTTAAGGGCAGATCTGGCCAAGTCGTTTGCTACTCAGTAAACTCTGGTGTTTCCCTGTTGCCTGTAAGATGAAATTTAGGCTCCTCATGTTAGCCTGTACAACTTTAGCCCAAACCTATTTTTTCAGTTTTGTTTGTATATTTCTTTTTTTTTAATTAATTTATCTATTTTTAGTTTTCAACATTCACTTCCATAAGCTTTTGAGTTCTAAATATTCTCCCCATCTCTCCCCTCCCCTACTCCAACACGGCATGCAATTTGATATAGGCTCTACGTATACATTCATATTGAACCTATTTTCACATTTGTCATGTTGCGAAGAAGAATTAGATCCAATGGAAGAAACCACAAGAAAGAAGAAACAAAAAAGAAAAAAGAAAAGAAAAAAGAGAGAGAACAAATAATATGCTTCAATCTGCATTCAGACTCCATGGTTCTTTTTCTGAATGTGGACAGCATTTTCCATCATGAGTCCTTTGGAGTTATCTTGGATCCTTGAATTGCTAAGAAGAGCTAAGTCTATCAAAGTTAGTCATCACACATTGTGGCTGTTACTGTGAACAGTGTTCTCCTGGTTCTGCTCACTTCACTCAGAATCAGTTCATTCAAGTCTTTCCAGGTTTTTCTGAAGTCTGCCTCATAATGTCTTAAAGCACAATAGTATCGCATTACATTCATATACCACAACTTATTAAGCCATTCCCCAGCTGAGGGGCATCCCCTCAATTTTCAATTCTTTGCCACCACAAAAAGAGCTGCTGTAAATATTTTTGTACATGTCTGTCCTTTCCCCTTTTTTATAATCTTTTTGGGTTATAGACCTAGAAGTGGTATTACTGGGTCAAAAGGTATGCACATTTTTATAGCCCTTTGGGCATAGTTTCAAATTGCTCTCCAAAATGGTTGGATCAGTTCACAACTCCACCAACAATGCATTAGTGTTCCAATTTTCCCATATCTTCTCCAGCATTTATCATTTTCCTGTTTTGTCATGATAGCCAATCTGATAGGTGTGATGTGGTACCTCAGAGTTGTTTTGATTTGCTTTGTTGTTTTGATAATCAATAGTGATTTAGAGCATTTTTTCATATGACTATAGATAACTTTAATTTCTTCATGTGAAAACTTCCTGTTCATATCCTTTGACCATTTGTCAATTGGGGAATGACTTGTATTCTTATAAATTTGACTCACTTCTCTATATATTTTATAAATGAGGCCTTTATCAGAGACACTAGTTGTAAAAGTTCTTTCTTATTTTTCTACTTCCCTGCTAATCTTGGTTGCATTGGCTTTGTTTGTGCAAAAACTTTTCAATTTAATATAATCAAAATTGTCCATTTTACATTTCATAATGTTCTCTATCTCTTGTTTGGTCATAAATTCTTCCATTCTCCATATATCTGACAGGTAAACTACTCCTTGCTCTCACAGTTTGCTTATAGTCTCAGCTTTTATATCTAAATCGTCTACCCATTTTGACTTTATTTTGGTATACAGTATAAGATGTTGGTCTATGCCTAGCTTCTGCCATACTATTTTCCAGTTTTCCCAGCAGTTTTTGTCAAATAGTGAGTTCTTAGCCCAGAAGCTGGAGTCTTTGGGTTTATGTGTCTTGCACACCTAACCTATTCCACTGCTCCACCACTCTATTTCTTAGCCAGTACCAAGTAGTTTTGATGATTGCTGCTTTATAATTAATACAATTTAAGATCTGGTATGGCTAGGCCACCTTCCCTAGCATTTCTTTCCATTAATCCCTTTGATAATCTGGACCTTTTGTTCTTCCAGATGAATTTTGTTACTTTTTTCTAGTTTTATAAACTAATTTTTTAGTAGTTTGATTGGTATGGTACTGAATAAATAAATTAATTTAGGTAGAATTGTAATTTTTATTATATTAGCTCAGCCTACCCATGAGCAACTGATGTTTTTCCAATCATTTAGATCTGACTTTATTTGTGTGAAAAGTGTTTTGTAATTGTGTTCATATAGTTCCTGGGTTTGTTTTGGCAGGATAGACTCCCAAACATTTTATAATGTCTACAGTAAGTTTAAATGGAATTTCTCTTTCTATCTCTTGCTATTGGGCTTTGTTGGTAATATATAGAAGTGTTGATGATTTATGTGAGTTTATTTTGTACCCTGCAACTTTGCTAAAATTGTTTTTTTTTTATTTCAAGTAGTTTTTTACTTGATTCTCTAGGATTCTCTAAACATCATCATATCATCTGCAAAAAGTGATAGTTTTGTTTCTTCTTTGCCTATTCTAATTCCTTCAATTTCTTTTTCTTCTCTTATTGCTAAAGCTAATGTTTCTAGTACTATATTGAATAACAGTGGTGAAAATGGACATTCTTGTTTCACCCCCAATCTTACTGGAAATGCTTCTAGCTTATTACCATTACACATAATGCTTGCTAATGGTTTTAGGTAGATGCTACTTAACATTTTAAGGAAGACTCCATTTATTCCTATGCTCTCTAGTGTTTTTAATAGGAACGGCTGTTGTATTTTGTCAAAAGCTTTTTCTGCATCTATGGAGATAATCATATGGTTTCTGTTAGTTTTGTTGTTGATGTGGTCAATTATGCTGATAGTTTTCCTAATATTGAACCAGCCCTGCTTTCTTGGTATAAATCCCACCTGGTCATAGTGTATTGTTCTTGTGATAAATGTATATTTATTTAGGAAAAAAAGGGGAAAAATTGCACTATTTTTTATTGACTAGATCATCTTAAGTCCTAGGGGATAGGGGGTAGCGGGGACAAAGAATGCAATTCCCCGAATTAATTCTTTTTTTTTTTTGGTGCTAGAGGGTCCAATTTATCAAAAATGCTGTGGAAAGAACACTGGATTCAAAGTCAAAGAACTTGGGTTCAAATCCTAGCTTTCTTACTTACTGCCTACTTCTCTGACTTGACCTCTTGGGGCCTCAAGTCTTCATCAGAGGAGAGTTGGACTATTGTGACTAAAAGACCTTGGAAATTCGTCATTGCTCTAAGTCTATGATCCTATGATAGAAGACAGAATGAGGTTAGGAAAGGGAGGGGCCATGGAAAGACTTGGGGCTAATGGTAAAGGAAGTGACCAATTCTCAGAAATGATTACTCTGCTGATTATAAAACACGAGATGGGTAACAAAGGCTCATAGGATTTAGGGGACCCTTAGACATGGCTTAGTTCAACCACTTTTTATAGAGAAAGAAACTGAGGTCCAGGTCACTCAGCTAGCTAAATGGCAAAACTGGGATTAGAATCTAGGTCCACTTCTCTCAATCTGGTGCTCTTTCTTCTCTACCATCTTGGAAACCTTTCTCTAGGGCCATATCACTCTCATCATTATTGTCACAGAATTCAAGATGGTTTTGTTGATAATTTCCTGTAGGTACACTGTTAGTCAGCAGTTGTCACGACTTCAGAGTCACTGATTCAGCTGCAAAGAAGTCCAGTAACTTACTCACCAAGTGTCTAACCAGGCCACTCTACGTAGCAATCAAAGTAACTGAGTATGACTTGTTTTGGGGGTAGTTGGTGGCACAGTGGGTAGAGCACTAGGCTTAGAAGAAGACTCATCTTCCTGACTTCAAATCTGGTCTTAGATACTTACTAGCTGAGTGAACCTGGGCAAGTCACTTAACCTTGTTTGCCTCAGTTTCCTCATATGTAAAATGAGCTAGAGAAGTAAATGGCAAACTACTCCAGTATCTTTGCCAAGAAAATCCCAAATGGGGTCGTGGAGAGTCAGGCACCACTGAGCAACATCAATAAATGACTTGTTCGGCTTCTGATTGCACAGGAGTCAAATTTAAATATTAAATACATTCAATAAATTAAATAAGTCCTTATTAAGCACCTAATATGCACAAAGACACTATGCCTGGCATAAAATAAAAGTCCCTGACCTCGAGGAACTTACATTCTTCTAGAGTATAGAACAAGTAAGTAAATATAAAGTAATTTCTTTTTTTCTCAATGTAACTTTTGTTCTTTTAGGAATCTGTCCTCCCTACCACCCCTAACTCCCACTGAGAAGAAAACCCAAACTCCAAAACCAAATAAAGATCAAAACAAAAAATAAAGCCTTTGATACCTATGTGCATAGTCCAGCAAAACCAGTTCCCACATTGGTCGTGTCCTAAAATGTCTGTGTGCAGTTTTTAAAATTCACTTTTAAGTTCATTATCTCCTTTCTGCCAGGAGGTGAGTGGTGTGTTTCACCTTTATTCTAGTTTCAAGTCTTTCAAATTTGTTTTTCTTTATAAAGTTTTTTTTTCTCTCTATATAAAGCATTTTCAAGATGGAGAGAGGGTTAATAATGGGACAGGGGAGGAAGAAACAGGGAAAGCCTTTTATAGGAACATAGATTTAGAGATTGGGGCACAGTGGCTAAAGAGTCAGTCTTGCAGTTCGGAAGACTCTTCCTGAGTTCAAATCTGGCCTCGTGCACTTACTGGCTATGTAACACTGGACAAATTACTTAACCCTATTTGCCTCTGTTTCCTCATCTGTATAATGAGCTGGAGAAGGAAATGGCAAACCACTCCAGGTTTTTTGCCAAGAAAACCTCAAATGGAGTTATGACGAGTTGGACACAACTGAAATGACTGAACAAGAAGATTTAGGGATGAAACAGACTTTAGAAGTCATCAAATAAAGCCCCTTCATTTTTCAGTTAAAGAGACTGAGTCTAAAGAGATTGTGACTTGTCCAGGGTTACACAGCTAGTCAGTGTCTGAGGCAGGATTTGAGCTCAGGGCTTCCTGACTCAGGTCCAATGCTTTCTCCACCAAATGCCAAGGAAAAGTCATTTGAATTATGTTTTGGAGAGAACTAGGAATTCTTTGAGGTGGGAATACTTTCCAGAAATGTCAGTCAATATGTATTTACTATGTGCCTACTACATGCCAGGCACTATGCTATTTTCCAGGGATACAAAAGCAGGCAAAAGAGAGTTGCTGCCCTCAAGGATCTCATAATCTAAAGGCAAAGACAAGTAAGTAAGTAAATATATACAAATAAGCAATAGACAGGATAAATGGGAAATAACAGAAGAAAGGCATGAGAATTGAGGGGTTGGGAAAGGCTTCCTGTGGAAGGAGGGGTTTTAGTTGGGACTTGAAGGAAGTCAAGGAGGTCAGTAGGTGGAAATGAGGAGGGAGAACATTCCAGGCATGGGGGACAGCCAATGAAAACACCCAGAACTAAGAGATAGAGCATCTTATTCTTGCACCAACCAGGAGACCAGTGTCACTGGATCCGAGGACGATAGTGGGGAGGGGGCTACTTATGAAGGGCTTTGAACACCAGTGGAACCTCCTGCATAGGGAACTGCTTCACCAGCCTGTTTGACCGGCATGGCTTAAGGTAATTGTCACTTTACATAAATTCGCATTACACAAATTCAACTTTATGTAAAGAATTCTGAAAGATATCTGCATTCCGAAAAGCACACCTATGCTAACATTACTGTACAGTACTATGCTCTCTCCGCTCTTGCTCCCTCAGCTTAACCTCCGCCCCTCCCCCCCCCCAAAAACCTAAAAAAGTACCTCTCCAAATGAAAGTAGAAGAATTGACAGACTGCACAGGACTGAGGACTTGGTCTGGGGGCTTGGCTTGAGACCTCCAGCACAGAGCGAGGAGATCCTTGGCCCACTCAACCAGCCCACCCACCTGCTCTCCTGTCTTCTGTCACTTGGCACTCAGGTACCATGTGTCTGTCCCCAGCCCCTAACATGTCACCTGTCCTTTCCACTGTGTCCATGTCAGCCTCAATGTGTCAGCCCTCCAACAACTTTTTCCTTTAACCTGCATGTGCCTCCTCCTGCTCTTGTTTTTCTATCCCTGGTCCCTATGTGTCCTTGAACTATATCTAGCCCCCTCTCTTTGCAGGTGCATGGACCCTTCATTACCTCTACATTACCTCCTTCCTTACTTCCTTCTCTTCCCCAGGTCTTCGGGCAAATTAGCACTATGTAACCAATCCCACTATACACTGTCCTCTCCGTTGAATTTCTTCTCTTCTTTTCTTGTTCTTCTACCATCATTGCCTAATGTCAACCTAATGTTTTCTACCATTATTCCTAATGCCCAATCCTGTGTTATTCCCATCATCTGCCCTCTTAGATTTCCTTGAACTCAACGTTTCTTCCCATGTCTCTGTACTTTTGTCCAGGTTTGGACTAGACTCTTTCTCACTTCTGCCTTCTAGAACATTTAACTTCCTCCAGGGTTCAACTCAAGCGCCACTTAATTCCTGACAGAGGTGATGGATTCAGATTACATACTGAGACATCTAATTTTGGACATGGTTATGGTGGAAATGGTTTTACTTCACTACTTATTCATTACAAGGGTTTTGGTTTTTTTTTCTGCTTGTGTTTTTTTCCTAAAAAGGAGAGGATGAGGTAACAGGGAGAAAAATAATGCTTGTTAATTAAGAAAAAAAAAAAGACTAGGAGCCATCTGTTGTGCTCTATAATTCTGATGTTTTGAAATTCTGAGAATTATTTTGGATTATTTGGGGACAGAGAAACTCTCAAATGTCCGGAATAGATCATTATAAACAGCAAATTTCAGTTCTTAGAGCAAGCAGCCCAAAACATGCTTTTGGCAAGTTCCTCAAATCAATTTTTAATTTTTTAATATAATTTACTTTTTTCTTTTCTTTTTTTATTTAATTAACTTATTTATTTTTAATTTTCAACATTCACTTCAATAAGCTTTTGAGTTTTAAATTGTCTCCCCCTCCCTTCCCTCCTCCATCTCCAAGACAGTATGCAATCTGATATAAGCTCTACTTATACATATCAATCAATTTCTTAAGTTAATCAGCTAAAAATAATACAAGAAGTAATTAAGACAATTCACTGGAATGTCAATGAAGATCTTAGGACACCAGCCCCATGAAGCAAAACCCCAGGAAATTGTTCCCCAGTGAAGAGAGACACTAGAATCCAAAACCTTTGGGCAAGGAGAGACCTTGACCTCCCTGTCTTCATAGGAAACCTATGATGAAGAGAAGGCCACCAAGGAGTGAAACTGGGTGAGGGAGGAGGAGCTCTTTTGAAGTGAGGTAACTGGGAGGAAGAACCCACTATCTGGTAGCTTTCCTTTTTAACTAAATATTCTACCTACCTAGGTATTTAGCATGATTGTTTCTATATTTGTGAAGAATACAAATGCTGTTAAAGTGTAAATATAACAAATATTCAAATTATCATTTGAAATATTTATTTATACATCCTTTTTTAAGTTTCCAGGGGGCAAAATTCTGATGGCCTCACCCTGATTATTTGTTGTTGTTGAGTCATTTCTGCTGCATCCAACTCTTCTGACCCCCATTTAGGGTTTTCTTGGCAGACATACTGGAATGGTTTGTCATTTCTCTCTCTAGCTCATTTTATAAATGAGAAATTGAGGCAAACAGGGTTAAGTGACTTGCCCAGGGTCACATAACTGGTAAGTGTCTGAGGCTCTGGATTTAAACTCGAGAAGACAAGTCTTCCTGACTCCGGGCCCAGAGCTCTATCCACTGCACCACCTAGCTACCCTACCCTAGTTATCACTCTGATAAAATCATACTGTGAAACTGACTGGGATCCAGCAGAAGAATCATGCAATTACCACAGGGGCTTTAAGAAAGACATCTCCTAACTGGACAAAGTTGAGGAGTTCTGTATCTATTCTGTGTATGTGAATAATAGTATGTATGCTCATACTTTTTCTAAGTTGAAATAAATTAATTTTTATTAAACTCTAAATAATGAGAGAGAGAGAGAATTTGTGTGCGTGACTGCGTGACCATCAAAGACTAACTAGGAAGAGAAAAGGGGTTAGTCTCTATTCCTCAAGCAACAAACAAGTGTTCTGAAACAATGGATGATATCAAATTAGGTATGGAGCCCAGGATCTCACCATTATGATCGACCAATTGTTTCACAAGGTCAATACATGCTGTTGGAAGGGTTCTTGAACTCAAGTAGTCTTGGATCATAGTAGGAAATAATAACAATATTTACAGAGCACTTCCAATCTTTCAAATAACTTTCCATACTGCATGCTGGTGAGATAGAGAATGTCAATATTATTCCTACTTTACAGATGAGGAAACTAAGTCCCAGAGAAATTAAGTAATTTGGCCAATGTCACACAGGCAATAGGTCACAAAGCTAGGATTTGAACTCATATACCTTGAGTGCAAGATCAGTGCCATTCATAAACATATTCTGGATGCTACCTTCTAATCAAGAACAGTACCGGAGATTATTCAGTCAAAATTTAGAAGCTGAAATTCCTCATTAGGTCACTAGGTGGGGAAATTGAGCTGGGAATGTTTCAGGTAGCGGATGTAAGTGTTAAGAATCTGGAAATAAACTTTGGCTATTTTTCTACTTAACACTCAATTGTTAGGAATAAGAATGTTATTAAATATGTACTAACATATCTTATAAATTTTATTATTATTTATTAATCTATTTAATACTATCCAGCAATTATTAATGAAGCATGATACAGTAAAATATTGGACTTGGATTCAGGAAACAAGGGTTTAGATCTTTGCTCTGCTCCTTACCTTGTGACTTTGGGCAGTCAGTTCACCCCTCTACTTAAAAAAAATCAGCTAATTAGTTAATTAATTTTTAACATTCATTTAAAAAATTTTTTGAGTTCCTAGTTATCTCCCTCCATTTAGCCACTGCTGCATCCATTGAAAATGCAAGCAATATGATACCCATTATATGTGAGAGTTGGACATTACTGAAACAACCAAATAACAACAAATACATGAGTTTCTCTCTCTTGACCTCAGTTTCCTCATATGTCAAATGAAGGTGTTGCACCAGAATATCTAGAAAGTCCCTCTTCCTTCTGTTAATACTCTGATCCTATGACAGGTATCATGCGCATTAGTAGAGATCTCAGAGACAGTGTACTGAAGTGTATAGTGGGCCAGCACTGTAGTAGGAAGGCCTAAATTCAAGATGTACTAATTGAGTCACTTAACTTTTTAGCGTTCCAGGAAACTCTTAAAATCAGAAATTCATAGACAAGTTGTTGATCTGCCTCGGCAGAGTATCTGAACATAATATTCTCTACACTAATCAATACATATTGTTATCAAACTAGTTTAAGCTGTGTAGAAATCTCACCTATGCTGATCAATGAATTATTTAAAAAATAATAGCTTGCATTTACATAATGCTTTAAGATTTACAAAGTGCTTTATAAATATCACCTTGTTTGATCCTTACCACACCCTTAGGAAGTCAGTGCTATTATTATGCAATTTGACAGACGAAGAAACTGAGGCAGAGAACCCTTAAGTGACTTACCCAGGATTACACAGATAGTAAGTGCCCTACATACTAGAAAGCAGAAATACATACATATACACACATATATATGTATGTATGTATATATTTATTTATTTATATATATATATATATATATATATATATATACACTTTCATATATATATGGAAGTAGGAATAATCAGTGTTGGAAGATCTGTGGAAACACAGGCACACTAATTCATGAGGGATGTGAATGGACTGCATGTATCCAGAATTGACAGACATATTGTCAGGGGGATGAAGGGAGCCTATAAACATGGTAAGGATATCCTACATCTATCACTGGCATGTTTTCAGGGTCTACAGTATAAACTTTTGGACACCTTCTACTTTGATTTAAACCTAAGGAGTGCAACTTGGGGTGTGCGCACTGGGGATACAGGGCAAGAAGGAGCATGTGAGGAGGGAAAAAAATCAGTCCTATAAAGAGAGTTCCTTCTCAGACCACAAGAGTGAATTTGGCTTCCTGAGGCAGAGGAAGCTATCTTATCTGGTTTCTTTGAGTGGGGTTCTGAGAAAAATTGTGTGTTTGGGGAGCCAGCTTGACAGATCCTGGAAATGGCCAAATCTGATGCTGTTTTTGGTAAAAGCTGCTCTGTGAAAGAAGGAAAGAAGTAGGAGGGTTTGTTCATTCTCAACGACTGGCCAAAACGTTACCCTATCTCAAATGGAATGTTCCAAGTGCAAAATCTTAATATTTCTTTAGTCACATCCATTAAAACCACCACTTGCCTCCCTCAGTAATCACGGGGAACAGGATGCTCTCTCTTTCTGCCAGCTGTTCATTTCATTACTTCTCCCCCCAACATTCTTACCCTTTTACCTGTATTGGATTGGATGGGGCAGGATTTGCATCAAATTCATAATGCAATTTGAGCAGTGCTGAGGAGACTTTGTGACCTCAAATACCTCCACATGTCTCCTAACCAATTTCAATAAATTCTGAAATTCTACTCCTAGATTTGTAAACTCAACCTGATCAAAAGGAAGGAAAGTCACATTACAAAAATGACAATTTTTAAAATGAACTAGCCCAAATGATAACAAATTGAGAAAAAATAATCATCTGCTAGCAAGACTGAACATTTAAAAAAATTAACAAAGAATCAAATATAGATCTTAGATAATCCAATTTCAGAAAATTAAATTTAAGTGGTTCTAGTGTAAAGGAATTATCACAAGGCATAGGAGATGAGTGGAAGGACCTTAGCCCAACTAGATTTATTCTTGTGATGTCATTGGTCCTCTTCAAGAATGAAGGACAAACAGGTTTCAACTAGTAAGTTTTCCCTAAACAAACTTTTTGGTGAAAAAACAATTTCCAAACTTTTTTTATATATAAAGGAATGAGATTTCCTATGAATTAAGGACATCAGTTTGATTATAAACCCAAGATCTGGAGGAAACTCATTGTTATGCCTCTGTGTCATCTGAGGACAATCTCCTAGAATCTATCATTATGCCTTTGACAATTTCTCAGCATCCAGGGAACCAGAGAGAAGATAACTTTGCTATTAGGGTTGAAGAAGGAGAAGAGAACCCAGAAATTTCAGAATATCCTTCATATTTGGTGGAGATGGAGGCTTGGCTTATAACGCACACAGAAAAGAGCTGTTTTGCTTCTGAGAGGCAGAAAAGAATGTTACAGAACAAAAATGGATTTCATCAAATAGATGATAGAAAGATAGATGATAGATTGATATGAATAGATATTAGATAGATGATAGGTAAATAAACAGAATATAATAGATTATTGATTATAGATAGATAGTAGATGATAGGTAGCTAGAACCATTTATTAATTGCTATGTGCCAGGCACTATGTTAAATTTTAGGACTACAAATACCTTCAAGGATTTTACATTCTAATTGGGGAAGACAAAACATAACATGGGTCTGAAAGTTGATGGTAGTCAAAATGGAGCAATTTGGGAAAAATCAGAAAAACTTCTAGCTGGGAAAAACCAAGACCCAATACCTTTTCTTGAGATAGCATATAGTACTCTGCTGCTTTCATTCTTTCATTTGAACTTTCCTGAATAGGAATATGGGAATTGCCTTTACGCTATTACCATTACCCCCTCCGTAGCTTTGGTAAGCACTAATATTTTTAAAATCATAGACCCTTCAGATTTCAAAAGCATTTTTGAGGTCATCTAATCCAGTCTCCCACACAATCCCTTCTCCAAAATCTTTGGCAGAGGGTCATCCAACCTCTTCTTGACTCTAATAATGGAAAGTTCATGATGTCTTGAAAAGTTTTTCGGACTAGAGCTCAAATTGGAATTCTATCTCCATGTAAGTAATTATGTGGAGTTAGATACAGTGCAGCATCAGGGTATCTGTGAGATCTGGGTCCATCACTTTCCCCTCCTGCCTCTTAGATAAAATAAGAAATGTGTTTTATATTTTTAAATTTATTTTTTATCATTTAATTTTTTTTCCTCTCCCCTTCCACTCCTTTCCACTGGAAAAAAAAAGAAAAAGAAAACCCTTGTAACAAATACATAAAACAAATTCCCACATTGGTCATGTCCAAAAGTCTATATCTCATTAAGCATTTTTTAATCTATCACTTCTCTGCCACTGGGTAGCATGCTTCATCTTTGGGTTCCTTCAATCATAACTGGTCATTGCATTGATCAGAGTTCTCAAGTCTTTCAAAGCTGTTTTTCTCTGTAATATTGTTATTGTGCAAGTCATTCTCTTGCTTCTGCTTACTCCACTTTGCATCAGTTCATACAGGACTTCCCAGTTAAAGCATGAAATATGGAAAGGGTAGTCTTTGTTAATCAAGTTCCATTGAAGGAACATCCAAAGATGTCAGGATTTGGGGCCAAGGGGTCACAGTTCAAAAGCCTGTGACCTTTGAAGTAAACCAAACAGCTTCAGCCTCAAGAGAGAAGTCTGCATCGGCATTTGCTCTAGAGGCTGCTTGTGAACTTCTGTTGACTTTTATGATGAGGCAACCCAGCCCTGTCTGCTTCCCCAACCTGTCACAGCTGATTCCTCTGGTAGTAAAGAGACTTCACCTAGAGCTCTTTCTAACCTACATCAAAGGCCAGGCCCCACAACATACTCAGGACAGACTGGATGAACTTTCTCAGGAGAGTATGAGTTACTGGAAATTAAATTAGGTCCAAAGGGTTGAGGCAGCCTGATATTGACAGCTGGGACCCAGGCATCCTTATAATCTATGCCACTTTCCTCTGGTGCTGGGCAGAGCCCAGGTTTAATGGCCACTTAAAAAATATGGGACTACAGCTTTACATAGTATGGACAGCACTTGATACTTTGGTAGATACATGATTTCTTCAGTGTGGGCCTTCTTGTCCTAGGAGATTCTTGGCTATATCTTTACTTAAATCTTCAATAGAGAGTCTAACCAGTGGGTCAGAATGAATGGCAGAAAGAAGATGGAACTTTTTATCTCTTATTTTACTTCCATTTACCCAAAATAATGATATCCTAATGGGAAAAGACAACATAAATGGCCGCCATGAAGTTCAAACCCAAGATACGTAGAATAATTGCAAGAGATGACCTAGCTGCCTTTGATGAGTTCAAAATACCAAGCCAAGGTGAATGAACTACATTCCAAGATTCTGTCATATGTATTTGATGGGCTGTTGTCATTGATTTTTTAGAATTTATGGAGAAGAGAAAAATGTTACAGTATTGCAAAAAGTTAAATATTGCAATTTTTTTTTCATTGAGGCAATTGGGATTAAATGACTTGCCCAGAGTCACACAGCTAGTGAGTGTTATGTGTCTGAGGTCACATTTGAACTCCTGACTCCAGAGTTGGTGCTCTATCCACTGCACCACCTAGCTGCCCTAGCAATTTTCAAAAAAGGGTAAAGAAGGGTCATGTCTCAGAGTATTGTAGTTCAGAGAGGAGTCTATAAACCAAATCTTATCTTAGACTACCAACCTGTCAGGGGATTTGCTAACCCAGAGATCCAGTTTCCTGATTCCTAAGTCAATGAACTAAAGCCAATCGCCTTCTTATGGAAACCGGAAGGTGTAGTTGGTAGTGATGGTAGTGAGAAGAGAAAGGAATAAGGGACGTTCTTACTCTGTTTCTCTGACAGCTTTCTCATCTGTAAAATGAGGGGGTGGACTAGATGGCTCAGATTTCATTTCTGGTTATCCAATGACATAATTCTTGTGAAAAAGTAGGAAGTGGGTGGTGAAATAGAAGTCATGGAAGACAGTGTCCATGATATCCTGGAATTCATGCTAGCTATTAATAGCCAGGCACGTACCCTGGAATTTACGAGGAAGAACTACAGTGGTGCTAGGCTACCATAGGAGTACCTAATGTATAGTGAGCGAAGGAAAATAAACTTCAGTGGCAACTTTACAGACCTTCCAGGCAGGGAAAACAACAACCACCCTTTTTTCCTCCAACAATTAACTGGGTCATATGCAGCATTTATAGTCTGTAGATTAACTTGTGGATAGCTAGGTGGTACAGTGGATAGAGTTCTGCGATTGGAGTCAGGAAGATTCATCTTCCTGAATTCAAACTAACTGTGTGCCCCGGGCAAGTCACTTAATCCTGTTTGCCTCAGTTTCCTCATATGTCAAATGAGGCAGAAAGGGAAATGGCAAACCACTCCAATATCTTTACCAAGAAGACCCCCAAATCCCTATTTGACCCTTCATGAAGTCTGAACAATAATAAACTAACTTGAACAACTGTGCTGAAAAGAGATTTTCTTTATTATTGAAAGAGCTCTCCCCCCCAACCCCAAACAGACCCAAATTTAAGTCCAAATCTCCTTCATCTCAGGATGTTTAGCTTTTAATTTCCTTGAGGCCCTTGTTTTCAAAATCCCCCTAGACAACGGCCCTAAGGCGCTCCTGACTCCAAGTTTCCTTTAGCATTGTTGTCCACTTTCACTTCAGAAAAAAATCCCTAAGTTGTGGGTCCAGAGTGGTCTCTGTGTCATCTCCCCACCTCCACCTCCTGCTGTCTGACTGAATCTATGGTCACTATGACATAGACTGCTCCATCATTTAGTCATCCTCTTTGGCAGCTAGACAAATCCCCTGTTGGATAGCTGACAGACTGGCCACCACATTGATCCTTAGTTAGGCTGCCACTATTTCCTCCTTTCTTGATAGAATTAAATCATCGGAACACAGACCTTGGGCTGGAAGGGACCTCTAGGGCCATCTAATTCATTCAATCACTTAACAGATGAGGAACCTCTGGACCCAGGACAGTCCAGAAATAGAGTGGCCCTTATTCAGTACAGCCTTCTCTTTATCTTGTTGCAACTTTCTGTTCCCAAGATGAAAAAAAAAAAAACCCAGCTTGAGTTCATTCATTTAGCTATCAGGGAATCCAGAACTATGCTTGGATTAACAAAACGTTGGTGGTTAGGATTAGAGTTGTTTCATAGATGTCTCTGAGACATCATTTTAGGCATAGATCACAGGAACAAAACAGGGTAGAAATGCATTAGCTACAATAACAGATAGGGGACTGAAGGATTAATGTGTAAGATCTTCCCTATCCACAGCCCAAGCCAAAGGACAAGGAACTTCCCTAAAGTATTGTTCTGGGATTTGTTCCAACCCAGACCCACCTTGGGGAGCTATTCCTTAGAAACAGGTCTTGAGGTAAATATCCATTGACTTGGCCAGTTCCTGGGCGACCTTTTTAACTAACAAAGATTGTTCTTGAGATCGGAGAGTTTCAATCAATACTCTCAGGTCCTTAGGATCAATCACCTGTTTCTTGGCCCCCTGCCTTCTTTGTGTAAGGATGATAAAAAGGGTGTCTCTTGGGAAAGTGACTTTGGGAGTCTCCCCTCAGAGAGGATGCTCCGCCATAGGGACTTTCCCAGCCGGATACAGGACTCTCCCAGTCAGGTGTTCAGGAATTGGTACTTCCTCAGATTGGTGAGGTATTTCTTCCTCTTTATCTCTCTATCTTTCAGTTAATAGTCTTTGTTTCTAAAATTGTATAATCATATGTAATCACATTTATGTGCATGTATATTTATGATTATTATCATTATTAAATCATTTACAAGCTAGAAAAAGTGTGAACGTCTTTGTGGGTACAGATCCAAACCTGTGAAACAAATTATAAGTGCTGCGCAGCCTGTTACCTTACTGTAACAGGGACTGTGATTAGAAGTCAATGAAAATGCACCCAGCCAGTCATAGCACATTAGTTTTGTTTGGGCCAAA
This sequence comes from Vombatus ursinus, assembly GCF_900497805.2. Lineage (NCBI taxonomy): Eukaryota > Metazoa > Chordata > Mammalia > Diprotodontia > Vombatidae > Vombatus > Vombatus ursinus. The sequence continues at coordinate 21,937,486 of NW_020941197.1, forward strand.
TTTCTGGTATTAATGATAACTTGGTGAGCAATACTGTTGACTTCGATTTGTGGCAGACATATGTGATGTGTGGCAAATTAACTGAGACAAAATTAGACCCTTTACCAAAAGACCAAAATAAATTAAAATGATTGCATAATTCACACTCTGGTTCTTTCTAAAATTTGGAAGATGAATTGCTGAGATATTCTGAGGAAAATACTAATTTTTTTTAAAAGTTGTGGCATGACGGTAGAGCCAAGGTAGCAGAGAAAAGGCAGGGATTCACCTGAGCTCTCACATTTCCCCCTCCAAACAACTTTAAATAATGCTTCAGAATGAATTCTGGAGTAGCAGAACCCACAAAAGGAAAGATTGAAACAATTTTCCAGATCAAGACAACTTAGAAGGTCAGCAGGAAAAGTCTGTTACACTGGAGTGAGAGTGGAGTGTACTCCAGGAAAGTCTGCTCCAGTGCAGGGAAAGACCCAACAAACCAGCAGCAAGCCTTGGGAGCAACTGAATCAGTGGCTGTAGGAATGGTTTCTGGACTTTTTAGCCCGTAGATGGTAAAGGAGTCTGACAACTGGTCAGAAGGAGATTCCAGGGATCCTGTTGCTGGCACTGGGTGCAGGATTCTGTTTCATTGCCTATACACGGATCTGGGTTGTAGTCCTGCATGGCAGTCCCAGAGGAGCACTAGCACACCAGAATGTTCTGGGGAGTGGAAGACCATGGTCACAATTTCTTTCTTTCTTTTTTTTTTTTTATTAATTAATTAATTTTTAGTTTTCAACATTTACTTTTATAATATTTGAGTTCTAAATTTTCCTCCCTCTCTTCCCTCACTCCTCTCCAAGATGGCATACAATATGATTTAGGCTATACATGCACAATCATATTAAACATATTTCTACGTTACTCATGTTGTGAAGGAAGAATCAGGACAAAAGGGAAAAATCTCGAGAAAGAAAGAAGAGAGAGAGAATAGTATGCTTTGATCTGCATTCAGACTCCATATTTCTTTCTCTGGATGTGGATAGCATTTTCCAACATGAGTCTTTTGGAATTTTCTTAAATCATTGTGTTGCTGAGAAGAGCTAAGTCTATCAGAGTTGGTCATTGCACAATGTTGCTGTTAACTGGGTATGATGTTCTCCTGGTTCTGCTCACCTCACTCAGCATCAGTTCATTCAAGTCTTTCCAGGTTTTTCTGAAATCTGCCTGCTCATCATTTCTTATGGAACAATAGTATTCCACTACACTGACATACCACAACTTGTTCAGCCATTCCCTAATTGATGGGCATCCTCTCAGTTTCCAGTTCTTTGCCATCACAAAAAGAGCTACTATAAATATTTTTGTATGTGTAGATTCTTATCCCTTTTTTATGATCTCTTTGGAATACAGACCTAGTAGTGGTATTGTTGGATCAAAGGGTATGCACAGTTTTATAGCCCTTTGGGTGTAGTTCCAAATTGCTCTCCAGAATGGTTGGATTACTTCACAACTTCACCAACAATGCATGTGTCCCAATTTTCCCACATCTTCCCCAACATTTATCATTTTCCATTTTTGTCATATTAGCCAATCTGATAGGTATGAGGTGCTACTTTAGAGTTGTTCTAATTTGCATTTCTCTAATCAATAGTGATTTAGAGCATTTTTTCATGTGATTATAGATAGCTTTAGTTAGAAGGAGTATACATAGACAGAGGGCACAGGTTTGAGTTGAATATGATGGAATGGTTATCTAAAAAAATATATAATAAAGGAGTAAGAAAGAGGAATCCCCTGGGAGAAGGTGCAAGAGAGAGGTAGAATAGGGTAAATTATCTCACATACAACAGGTATGAAAGAGCTTTTACAGTGGAGGAGAAGGGGTAGAAAGTTAGCTCTTCAATCTTGCTCTCACTGGAATTGGCTCAAAGAGAGAACAACATACACAGTTGGGTATAAGAATTTATTTTACCCTACAGTAAAGTAGAAGGGAAAAGAGATAAGACAAGGGTGCGGGCACTGATAGAAGGGATGGTGGATTGGGAGAGGTGGTAGTCAGAAGCAAAACACTTTTGATGATGAACAGGGTGAAAGGAGAGAGAGTAGAATTAATAGGAAGAATGTAGGAGGGAGGGAAATACAGTAATCATAACTATAAAATTTTTTACAATAAATTTCTCTAATAAAGGCCCAATTTCTCAAATATATAGAGAATATAGAGAATTGGCCAAATTTATTAAAAAAAAAATAAAAGCCATTCCCCAATCGACAAATGGTGAAATGATATGAACAGGAAGTTTTCAGACAAAGAAATCAATGCTATCTATAGTCATAGGAAAAAATGATCTAAATTACTGTTGATTAGAGAAATGCAAATTAACTCTGAGATACTACCACATACCTATCAGATTGGCTAATACCACAGAAAAGGAAAATGACAATTGTTGGAGGGAATGTGGGAAAACTGAGACATTAATACATTGTTGGTAAAGTTGTGAACTGATTCAAACATTCTGGAGAGCAATTCAATACTATGCCCAAAGGGCAGTAGGCCTATATCCCAAAGAGATTTTAAAAAAAAAAAGAAAGAAAGAAAAGGATCTATATGCACACAAATATTGATAACAGCTCTTTTAGCAGTAGCAAAGAATTGAAAATTGATGGGATGGCCATCAATTGGGGAATGGCTGAACAAGTTGTGGTACATGATTGTGATGAAATACTATTATGCTATAAGAAATGATGAGCAGGCAAATTTCAGAAAAAACAGAAAAGACTTTCATGACCTGATGCAAAGTGGAAGGAGCAGAAGCAGAACAGTGTACCCGGTAACAGCAGTATGGATGATCAGCTGTGAATGATTTAACTATTCTTAGCAATACAATGATTCAAGACTATTCCAAAGAAGTAATAATAAAAAATGCTATGCAACTCCAATGAAAGAACTGATGGAGTCTGAATGCAGATTGAAGCATACTTTTTTTTCACTTTTGTTATTTTTATTTTTTTTTTTATTTCAGAAATAAGCTTTTATCTTCACATGACACTGCCTTTTAAATTCCTTTTAGAACACTTAAGGCAATTTAAAATCACATTTATTGCTTTGCATACACTAGCTCATATAGTTACGTAGATAACAAATACTCAAAAACAAAGCAATACATCTGGCATTTCCCCCAAAAAATGGCAAATATATTTTGTTGGAGAAAGAAATCAAATTATATTCAGAGAATTTGTATTTCAATGGGTAATTACAATTGATAATTATTTAAAACATTACATTGGCAAAACAATTAATATTAATTAACACATAAACAGAAACTGTTCACATGGTAAGCAGTAAAGAAAACAAAACTGAAAACACCCTATTTTAATGGTAATTTTCAAGTAGATTTCTATTATACTGCATTTCCGTTTGAGCTCATTAATAGACCATTCCTATATGTACAAAGATGCAACAACTGATACAGTATTTATTTCAACAACAAATTAAAGGTCATAATATACATAACTTAAATACCCTCCATGCTGTGACTGCTGTTGGCTTCTTATTCCTTGATCATAAACTTCACCCTTTGATGTTCACCAATGAAGTTTTCTTATTAAAAGGCATATTCTTATCTTCGGAGATGATTGGCATCAAACGAAGTTGTATCGTCATCATTATCATCATCATCTTGTTCTAAAAGTGTTCATTCCATATTTTCTAGATTTGTGTCCAAAGCTCTGTATCTTCATCTATTTCTTTGATGCCAATGTGGTGAATAGTTCATGTGTTAATTGTTTTGCTGGTGTAATGTTTTAAGTAATTATCAATTGTAATTACCCATTGAAATACAATTCTGATCACAAAGTACACCAGGACCGGGTCGCTCACCACCATCAGCAGCAACAGGGTCCTCTGGGTCATAGGCTTGTCGCCGGAATTCGGGGACACGGCCAGGCCGCTCCCTCCGACCCCGGCAAGCCGGGCTCCTGGGCCGCTGCCCTTGCCGCTGATCCCGGCCAGCCGGGAAAGGGACACGGTCCTGCCACCGCTCGGAAGGCCCGGGAGGTCCGGGGCTAGGAAGGCGTGAGCTGGGCCCAGGCGACTACGGTCGCGGGGCGTGGGCGGCCACTCTGTTTAGCGGCTGCAGCAGTAGCAGCAGCGCGGCCGGCGGACAGCAAGCAGCGGCAGCGCAAGCTACGCATCATCCCCGCGCCGCCCGCTCACCCCACGCCGCACTCGACGGCCCTGCCTCCCCGGCCCTGGCCCGCCGGGAGGAACCATGGGAGCAGCAGAGGAGGAGGCGGACGCCCAGGAGGAGAAGACCAGGCCGCGGCACACTTAATTTATTTTTCTTGGAATTTTTCTGTCTTTTCTTTCACAAAATTATAATTATGGAAATATGTTTTGCACGAGTATAACATATATCAAATTGCTTGGCTTCTCAATGAGGGGGGAGGACAGGGTAAGAGAGAAAGAATTTGGGATTCAAAAAAAAAAAAAACAAATGTTAAAAATTGTTTTTGCATATAATTGGAAAAAATACTTAAAAAAATAAAAATAGACATACTTTACTTTCAGATCTGTCGTGTTACTGTACTCCCTTCTAAATTGCCTTCTGTGTGTGTGTGTGTGTGTCTGTGTGTTTCAATGGCTCTCATTTTAGGCATCATTCTCTGACCCTGCACCTTCCCCTGCCCCAAAAACTGAGAGAAAGAAAGGAAAAAAAGTCTTCTAACAATTAAACATAGTCAATCAAAACAAATCTGCAGAGTAACCATGTCCAAACATGTTTATCTTTTTCTACACTTTGTGTCTATCATCTCTGTTAGGAGATAAGCTTTGGTCATTGCATTGATCAGAGTTCTTAAGTCTTTCAAAGTTGTTTTCTCTTTATAATGTTGCTGTCCTTTTAACTTATTCTCCTGATTCTGTCCTCTCCACTCTACATTAATTCAGATTATCCAGAATTCCCTGATACTGCTTCTTTCTCCATTTCTTGTAGTATAATAACATTGTACTACATTCACATAGCTTGATTTGTACAGTCATTACCCAGTTGTCTAAGAGGAAATCTAAGGCACCACTTTAGATTACAGCTTTGTTTCTATGTCCCCTTCCAGAAGTGGGAAATCTGTTTTTGTTTGCAGCTCTTATTCCCTACCTCATTTTATCCATCCTTTTAACCTGCTTCTGCTCAAGGCTTGCCTGTTTCCTTGCTGATTTTGATGTATTTGTACACATCACTTTGTGTATAGTAAATGACCAAAGTAATCTAGTGTCTGAAAAACCCAAAGACCCAAGCTTTAGGGGTAAGAACTCAGTATTTGACAAAAATTGCTGGGAAAACTAGAAAGCAGTTTGGCAGAAAGTAGATGTAGACCAATATCTCACACTATATACTAAGATAAGGTTAAAATGGGTACATGATTTAGACATAAAGGGCGTTATCATAAGCAAATAAGGAAAGCATAGAAAATTTTACCTGTCAGATCTATGTGTGAAAGAAGAGTTTATTACCAAACAAGAGATAGAGAGGATTGTGGAAATTATAATGGGTAATTTTGATTACATAAAATTAAAAAGTTTTTGTGCAAACAAAATCAATACAGCTAAAATAAAAGGAAAGCCAGAAACTGGGAAAGAATTTTTACAGCAAGTTTCTCTGATAAAGTTCTCACTTCTCAAAAATGAGTCAATTTAGTAAAAAATAAAAAAAAAATAAGAGCCATTCCCCTGTTGATAAATGGTCAAAAATATGAACAGGCAGTTTTCAGATGAAGAAATCAAAATTACCTTATCATGTGAAAAAAAATGTTCCAAATCACTGTTGATTAGAAAAATGCAAATTAAAACAACTAAGGTACTACTTCTCACCTATCAGATTTGTTAAACATGATAGAAAAGGAAAATGACAAATACTGGAGGGCGTATAGAAAAGCAGGGACACTAATGCACAAACTTTTTTTTTCTCTAATAGTATTTTATGACTCTTCTGGAGCTCAATTTGGAACTATGCCCAAAGGGCAATCAAACTGTGCATGTTCTTTCATCCAGCAATACCACTACTGGGTCTGTATCCCAAAGAGACCAAAGAAAAAGGAAAAGGACCTGTTTGTACAAAAATATTTCTAGCAGTTCTTTTTGTGGTATCAAAGAATTGGAAACAAGGGATGCCCATCAACTGGGGAATGACTGAACGAGTTGTGGAGATGATTGTGTTGGAATACTGTTCTATAAGAAATGATAAATAGGATAGTCTCAGAAAAACCTGAGAAGACCTATAAGAATTGATACACAGTGAAGTGGACATGACCAGGAGATACTTATACACAATAACAGCAATATCGTGAAAATTGAAGCATATTTCTTTTCTTTTCTTTATTTTTCTTGCTTTTTTGCATCATGGCTAATATGTAAGTGTTTTGCATGATTTCACATATATCAATTATAGGATATCATATGACTTGCCATCTATGAGGGAGAGAATTTCAAGCTCAAAATTTTGAAAATGTTAAAAGTACATGATAATTTTAAAATTAAGAACAATAAATCTTTGAATTAAATATTTTAAAAATACTTTGTGTGGGAGTTCAACTTTCCATTGTCCTTTTCAGATGAGAGAGGCTTATCTGATGTCCACCCTTCCCCAAGTTTGTATATTCCTTTTCTCATATACCTCAATTAGTAGAAATCAATTCCATTGCCTTCTTCCTCCTTTCTACACTAGTATACTCCTTTTAACCTCTTTCTTCTTCTCTCTTTGAACCTTCAGAATAGAACCAATCAACTTCTAAGACCTCTGTTTTTTTCTTATTTAACACCCACAATGCACTCTGAAAATATTTAGATTTGAAAACCAGGGATTTTAAACTTTGTATCATGAACCTCTTTCACAGAATAGGCAGGGATGAGAAGCCTTGAGGCCACATGTGGCCTTCTAAGTCCTCGGGTGTGGCCTTTTGACAGAGTCCAGGTTTTTCAGAACAAATCCTTTTATTAATGAGATTTGTTCTGTGAAGTTTGAATTCAGTAAGGGCTGCACTTGAGGACCTGGAGGGCCACATGTGGACTTGAGGCTAAAGGTTCCTCAACCCTGGTAATGAATTGTATAGACCCCTTCTCAATATAATGATTAAATTATTGAGGAAGTCCTAATTTCATTCAGAAATAAGTGAAAATAAAGTTACATTTTCCCTTCCAATTTCAGGAACCCTCTGGAATCTATCTACATATACCAGATTAAGACCCCCTTCCTATTCTGAAGAGATATCTGTCTGTTTTCAAAATTTTTACTGATCTCTAGCCTTTTTTAAGAAACTCTTGAAAGTCCTCTCTTCTGTTAAAGATCCGTTTCCTCCCCTGTAGGATTATACTCAGCATTGCAGGATTTTATTCTTGCTTATAAGTTTATATCATTTTCCTTTTGGAATATTACATTCTTCTCATTTCCAGGTCTTATCTGCTCCTACTTGTGATCTTAAACTGCTTCTTTCTGGCTGCTTGTATTTTTTCTTTCCTATGAGACCTTTGGATTTTGGCCAAGACATTTATGGGACTTTTCCTTTTGGAATTTCCTTCAGGAAGTGATTGGTAGATTCTATCTACATGTTGTCCTCCAGTTCTGGTAAATCTGAATGGCTTTCATTTGTGATTCCTGAAAATATAGTGTCTAACTTTTTTTGGGGGGGGTGGGTTTTCAAGGAGTTCTATGATTATTAAATTATCTCTTGTTCTATTTTCCAGTTAGTTCAGTTTTTTTTTATATCTTTTTATGTTGTTCAATTAGTAACTCAAATCAACTCTCCTCTCCCGGTGTGGGACTTGCAAAGTTTAAGTTTGGATATTCTAAAAGAAGCTGCTAAGCCAGTTACTAAATAAAATTTAAACTATTTGTCAATTCATAAATGATGGAGTTCGCAACGTTTTGCAGTCAAACTCCAGACACAAACATAGGAAAGGCTTCTCTGCTGAATATATAGAATATGTAAGTGCCTAGGACATCAGAGCTTCCTACTCTCCCACTACTATAGCATATTCTTAAGTAACTCAACTATCTACTTGTTTCTCCTTCCTTTTGTTTCAGCACTGTTCCTAATAACCCTGGGAAAGAGGTGTGGCAGGAAATGCTCCAGGCTTCAGCACCTGCAGCTTGGTCCAGGAATATAGGTGTGCACCCTGACCACTAGTTGCTCCTTGGAGCATAAAGTAGGTATGGTCTGGCATCAGGAAGACTTATCTTCATGAGTTCAAATCTAGTCTCAAACACTTACCAGCTCTGTGAGCCTGGGCAAGTCCCTTAACCCTGTTTGCCTCCATTTCTCATCTGTAAAATGAACTGGAGAAGGAAATGGCAAACCACTCCAGTATCTCTGTCAAGAAAACCTCAAATGAGGTCACAAAGAGTAGGACATGACTGGAAAATGACTGAACAACAATAGCCCTAACCTTCAGTGCTTCCTCTGCCCCTTCAAATAATTTCTCTTCTCTAAGAATTTAACACCCTAAATGAAATCCAAGGTATGAAAAACACATGGACAGCACTAACCAAGGTAATAAGACTCTTTGTCCAGCAGTAAATACAAATTCAAATATTGATACTTTAATTTTTAAATACAGCATTATAGTTATTTTAACTCTAATATTAATATATTAACTATGTGACATAGGCTTATTTTATATCTCTATGAGTAAGAAAATATACCAGAAATTTACACTGGGATCTTTGAACAAAACATAAATTTAGATATGAGGAATTCCTAAAAATGTCTTCAGGAAAAATGTTACGAGTCTAATCCAGATTTTACTGAAGTCATTGCCAAGGGATGTTAGGGTAGGATCACTGAAGTTTTGCATCTTCATCTATCCACAACAAGGCAATAGTCAAAAGCTGGAAATGTTGTGTACATAAAAAAATGAATTCTTCAATGAAGAAAGGAAGGTAGCCTTGTTAACCAGTCCTAAGAAAAAGGGTGAAAAAATAAACTTTAAGATGTTAAAGACTTTTGAGATATCAGGGTACATTCTTGAGAATTACGACCATTACAATAATTACAGGAGGTCAAATTAATTTAGATTAGCGTCTCTTGAAATAGTTAATGAAAGTATATTGTGCAAGGGAGTGTGAAGAAGGAGAGATATGAACGGTTACCCTTTTTTATCTTTAAAGTATGAGATAACTGGATAGAACATTAAGGTCCGGTTCTGACAAGCTCCCTGAACATATGGGTGATTAATTGGAGCATTGTGCCAATCCAAAGCACTGAGAGAGCTTGACTTTCCCATAGTTACTCAGACTTTGTATATGAGGCAGAACGCAGATGGGGAACAGAAACAAGAGTCTAAGCAGTTATCAGTTAATGAATTTTGGGTAGCTCAGGCGTCACCCTACTGACTGATGTTGCCACCAAAGCTATTTGAAGGAAATAATTAATCAAAGAAGTGGTTGAGATAATAACGTCATGTTATACTAACTTTGAAGTCTTTCAACTTCCAATTTCTTTCACACTAACTCATTTGTTCTTTTCTATGGAGTTATTTTCTGACTGGTATGGCTAAGTTTTTGGCACATCAGGGTGAGTTCTACTATGTCCTCAGTGACTCCTTTTTCCCTTTAAGTTCAAAGTATTTAATAATTTGTATTTTGATTAAAAGTCCTAAACTTTGTAAAATTGCTTTTATTTTACTTTATTTTTATTGACATATTTTGCTCTTAGATCACCTTCTTTTCTGAAAGTACTTCTTCATACCCCATGAGCAAATATTTTAAAAGAGAAAAAAAGCTGTCCAGCAAAACCAATGAACACCTTGACTGTGCTTGACAATATACAATGCTGTATACCTGATAGTATGTGCAATACCATATCCATAGTCCCTCTGCAAAGAAAAAAGGAAGGTGCATTTTCTCAACTCTTCTCTAGAGCCAAGCTTGGTAGTCTGTAAACCTTTAAAAGGTGCATATAGTCCTTTGTAAAGAAAGGCCTAGTGGACTAGAAAAAGGGATTGCTTAAGACCAAGACAAACATGCACATATGTAATACATATATGTGTACAAATATGCATGTATATATACATGTATCTGTACATACCTTTGTACACACACATCTATACCACAGTTTTTCACACTCCGAGACTATTTCAATTTCCTCTTAATGTGTCTCTTCTCTCCTTCCAGTTTTGCCTTACTTCAAATTTTCTTTCATACTATATCATATTACTGTTTTTTAAAAGCACCATTTTCATTATGTTACTCATCTGCTCAAAATTCTTGGCTTCCTTATGCTTATAGGTTAACATTTAGATTGAGCTTGGTACTCAAAGCCTTCCATGATCTATCTAGTCCTAACCAACACAGCTAGCCTTATCTCTCATCACTATCATGTATGAACCCATTTCCTCTAGGAAGATTGATCTATGGGTCCACTCACTGTTCTCCAAGTGATCCTTTTTTTAAAATTGTGACTTTGTTAAGGCAGTTTTCCCCTATCTGGGATATTTTGTTTTGTTTTATTTTTCTTTGCTTATCTGAATCCTGCTCACCTTTCAAGATCAAACAAGAGTCCCATCTCCACTCCTGCCTAGAGTAATTTCTATTTCCTCCTATCCGACTTCTCTCTATCGCTCAGGTTATAACTCCTTATACTGCCTTGCAATACTCCTGTTTCATGTATGTATGTCATATCTCTTGACCTTGATTGTAAGCTTCCTAAAGATATCTGGGCACTATATTTTACAGTTATTTCATATTTTCCATTAGTACGATACTGGGCAAAGAAAAGGGTCAATAAACATGTGTTGGATTGGGAACTGATCTGGACAGCTTACACCCATGAAAACAATGAATAGAAACATAAAAGGAGAACTAAGGGACATAGGTTGTCAATTAGAATGTAAGGATTTTCAGGAACCAGGACCAAAGAGATTTTTATTTGAAAAGAAGCTTTCCCAAGATAATAGCTGACTGATACTCAGAAACTCAGAAGAACCATTTTAATGGCAGGATATGACATGATTCAAGGAAATGATTCTTTACCTTCTCCTCTGCAACAACGGGTTCTAGGAAATCAGAAATGCTCAAATGCCTCCAAGTTCACCCTGATGTCAGTGGGACAGCTTTTCATGTGTTTGTGAAGATGCTAGGAAGTGAGAAAGGGTATAGTGACACTTCTGGGACCCCTTCTGACACCACTCTTGTCTTGTTATCTGGACATTCACTCCTGTGCTGTCAATCCCTCCCTGTCCCATACTCCTTAGCACTCCTGACTCCTTAGAATGGCATAGTCAGTCACGTACCCTCCGTTCCCTGGAGGTGTCTAGCCTCTTATTACAGTTATTCCTTCCACAACGTGGGGGTTAGGGGTGCAGTGCCCCCGCAGTCTGGAAAACCCACATACAATTTTTAGCCCCTCCTTTGTACCAGAGAAGAAGTCTGAATTATTATGGTATTAAAAGATAAAATGTGTTCGGGGCAGCTAGGTGGCGCAGTGGATAGAGCACTGGCCCTGAAGTCAGGAGTACCTGAGTTCAAATTCGGCCTCAGACCAAACACTTGACACTTACTAGCTGTGTGACCCTGGGCAAGTCACTTAACCCTCAATTGCCTAAAAAAAAAAAAAAAAAAGATAAAATATGTTCATATTACACAATACTATGCATATATTTTACGCATTCCTCAGTTTCTAAACTTTTTTCTGGGTCATGTGCTGGCCTTCACTTGTTTTCTACAGCTTCTGCAAAACTCCTCTCAAATTCTTATTTAATTTCTTATGCTGACCCACAATATATCAAAACCATGATAGGGAAAGTCATGATGTGGAAGGGATAACTGCACTTTCAGTTTCTCCTCCTCTCAATGGAGAAATGTTGGACCACAAGGCAGACAATAGGAAATCGGTGATTTCCTGATAATAACAGCGCTAATAAATTGCTAAATACTATCTCTACTACTGCTTCTGCTGCTAGCTAGGATTTATAGAGTACTTAAGATTAGTAAAGCTCTTTACTAATGGTATTCCATTTTGTCTTCACAACCACCCTGGGAGGTATTAACTATTTATACTCATTTTACAGATGAGAAAACTGAGTCAGGCAGAGGTTAAATGACTTGTCCAGGGCCATATAGCTAGTAAATGTCTGAGGCCAGATCTGAGTTCCATCCACTGGGCCACCTAACTACCTTTCAGATTGGTAGAATGTGGAGTAACATTGTGATTCCTCAAATCAAAATATATAATTTATTGATTGTTTATTCCTATTGGTAGTTAATGTGATTCTGGAATATGCTAATCTACATTTTTATCTATTTTAGCATATCTTAGGGATAAGACACAAAATCAGCCTAGAAAATTCTAGAACCAAAAAAAAATCATTGGCATGAGTGGTACCCTGAGTTTTAACATGCAGTTGGAAATGGTTGATGCTGGGCTGTACCCTCACCTTACACCTCTGGATTCCACTTTGGTTCAGGGCTCCCCACTACCACTTCAGAGGTAAAAGTCCAAAGTCAGGTTGCAAGTTCTCAATGGTACCTGATATGGAAAACTTCTGGCTGTAGTTTTGGTGGGCTTTAGGAATTTGAGTCATCTAGTTCATTCAAGGACTCCAACTCTTACCCCAACTCAAGTCAGTCAATGGGGTTATGGAACTGACCCAACCTTAGTCTCGTCCGTTCCTGTGGCTTCTTCTTCCTTGTGGCCAGCATATGACCCAGAAAAAAGTTTAGAAATTGTGGCTCCTTCTTCCTGTGGCTTTCCCTACTCTCTCCTTTGGAATTCCAGATTCTCTGAAAGATCCTTTACTTGGAACATTCCAAGATAGGAACTTCTTGTTTCCTGCATGATTAGGGGTTCTTTGGCTATGACTACAGAGGTGGGAAATTTCTCAGATCCATCTCTCCCCTCCCCCTAAAACTCCTAGAGCAGTCTCAATGCCTGAACCCCTAAGCTTCCCTGAAGCATGATTGACTCTCTCTTCTGACCATGGTCTGGAGACCCTCTTGCCTAAGGCTCCCTGCTGCCATTCTTGTTTTCTGGGCTGCCCCAATCCCTGTTCCTTGTCATTCTCACCTTCTCCTCCCTTGGCTATCTCCAGGTAAGCCATGTTGCCTTTCTTTTGGAAGGCCTTCCTTTAAACATAATGAATAAAAGAAATTATTGCTTTCAGTATTGATTGGCTCACTAATTCTTTTATGAAGCTTCTTTTTGTACCATCAATGGAGCTTGATAGTGAACATGGGTCATCATTTGAAACATTATTGAAAACTGCATGTTCCCGCCATGAGTTGCTCAATTGACTTTTGAGTCATAATCTTTTAAATAATAAACATATTTTTGAATATGCTTTCAAAGATATGGACCTGTGAAAAATTCAGTAGATTCCATTTTTTTCCCCAAAACAAGGAAAATAAATTGGGTAATATTCTATAGTTCAGACTTCCTTTTACTAAATTGTAAACTCAGCTAGGTGATGCAGTGGATAGAGTGCTGGATCCAGGTAGAGTCAGGAAGACCTGAGTTCAAATCCAGCTTCAGATATATACTAGCTATGTGACCCTGGATAAGTCACCTCACCCTGTTTGCCTCAGTTTCCTCAACTGTGAAATGCGCTGGAAAAGGAAATGGCAAACCTACTTCGGTATCCTGCCCAAGAAAAGTCCACAGAGGCTCATGACTGAAATGACTGAACAGCAACAACAACAAACTTAAAAGGACTGTTTTAATTTACCTCAGTGGTTTTTGAAGGTAGGTCCCTTTCAGAAATGGAATCTGTTGTTAATTTCACATGACCTGCTACAAAGAGAAGATCATATTAGACCACTAGAGAAATAATTGACACCTTCTATCAGTTCAGAATAATCAAATAATACCAGTTCATACAAATGGTGATTTAGAGCCAAGTTGGAATCTCAGCTTTGGGGGTCAGAAACCAGTTTTTAAAAATCTTATTTTTATTGATGCCATTCTTTAAATATCAAATCAAGCTGTCAAGCATATATTAAGCTTTTACTACATGCCAAGCCTTGTACCAAGTGCTTGGGATACAAAGAAAGACAAAAATAAAAACAAAAATCCAGTCCCTGCTCTTGAAAACCTCAGAGTCTAATGGTGGAAACAATATGCAAAGAATAATGTACAAACAACATATAGACAGGATAAATTGGAGATAATCAACGGAGGAAAGGAAGTATAATTCAAGGAAATTGAGAAAAACCTCTTGGGGCCTGTAGGATTTTAGTTGTGACCTGAAAGAAGCCAAGGGAAGTCAGGAGATTGAAAAGAAGAAGAGTATTCTAGGAATAGGTGACAGACAGTGAAAAAGTAGAATTGTGAGATGGAGGGTCTTGTGCAAGGAACAGTATGGAGGCTAGTGTGAGTAGATTGGAGAGTTCATGGAGGAGAGGAAGGTGTAAGAGGGCTGGAAAGGTAGGAGTGGGGCAGGTTAAGAAGGGCTTTAAAAGTCATGAGAGGATTCTGTTTGATCCTGGAGGGAATAAGGAGCAATTACCTAGAGGTTATTGAATGGGAGTGGGGTGACGACATGGTCAGACTTTCAGGAAGATCGGTTTGACAACTAAGCGGAGGATGGACTGGAGTGGGAAAATATGTGAGTCAGAGACGTCAACCAGAAGGCTATTGCAGTAGTCCATGAATGAAGCGATGAGGACCTGTACCGGGTTGGTGGCAATGTCAGAGGAGAGAAGGGAACATAAAGAAGAGATGCTCCAAAGGTAGAATTGACAGCATTTCTCATCACATTCATTGCTTAATTATAATCGTTTCTCCTCCCCTCCCCCAGTGAACCACCCCTTGAAAGATTTTTTTAAAAGGAAAAAATATACACCAATTCTGCAAAGTCTAACCTAACCAATATGTCATCCAACTATGTCTGATAGTACACGCAATATTCCACACCCATAGTCACCTGCAGCTGCAATGAAGGCAAAGAGCGATATAGAAATAACTTTTCGAAGTAAGTAGCCTACAAATTACATGGTGTACCAAAAGGCTTATTGCAGTTTTAAGACCATTAAGATAGTGAATAAGCTTAAGATAGTTTAGGCTTGAATTCAAGTCCTAAATCTAGAATCTCTCATAGTTACTGCAGAATTATTTCTGCAGAGGGTTTTGTAGAAGTTTGAGGGAGGATGTACTTGAGAGGACATAGGAAAGTCAAAGTACGACAATAGCCATAATTCTTGTTCAGTTCTCTTTTCTCTTTCTCCTTGGGATGTTATGGGAAAATGAAGAGGTTTGGGGAAATGGTTGGGTGGAGAGGGAGCAACATAGAAATAAAATAACAAGAGTAAAGAGTTTGAAGGAAGAAAAGATGGAGCATTTGGAGGTTCTAATGTTCTCTACAGAGAGGCAGCACAGGACAGCATCTTGGACTTGGAGTCGGAAAGTTTGGGGTTCAAATCCTCATCTTAATTTGAGAAGTAGAATTGAATTAAAATGTCCATGTTGGTATGAATTTCTTTTTGTAGAAAGAAAACTGGAAAAAAAAACAGATCCAACTCACCATTAGATTTACGTTTTATTACATGTTTGCAAATAGGGACATATTGTTTAGTGTTGTTCTTGCATTTCTTTAGATTAACTGATGTCTGAATTACTAGTATTTTTGTTATTGTTGCAGTACCTTGTATCTAGAGGGTCAAAAAATACAAATTAATTACTGATTGACGTTAAAATACAGTAATATTCAGTTATAACTCTGAGCATCTCTCCTCAAAGCACATTTTCTGTGGGTCAGTTAACGCTTCCAATTAGGTATTAACGAAATAACCTAAGTCACAATTGAAAAATTTGGTTAATTATCCAAGTGTTTTCAACAGTCAGTCTGTGAGGACCTGGTAAAAATCAAAATCCAGTTACTGGATTAATTTTTTTCATTCAACTTGTTAGCTTATGGACTTAGTCTTGTGATTAGTAGGCAGATCGGGAGTCAAACCCTACCTCTGAGCTTCAGGAGGTTCCCCAAAACTTTACTAAATTAAATATGATTGGGGATTTGCATTGGTTGGAGTTTTCCTGACCACAAGATCACAGATCCTTGGTTTAGCGATGTTATAATCTACGGAGGATATAGTAGCAAAAGTAGCTTAAAAACACGTAGGCTATAGAAATAAAGATTTGAAAGGGACCCCTTTAATCTCCTTCCCCATGCAGGTATCTCAGTCATTTCCTAATGACAGAGAGCTCACTACTTGAGTTAGCCTTATGAATGTCTGGACAAATCTAATTTTTAGAGGTTTTTTCCATTTACTAAGTTGTATCTGATGGTCTATAATTTCTACCTGTTAGACTTAGGCAAAATAAGTCTCTTGCCTCATCTACACAAGCCTTTCAAGCACTTGAAGGTAGTGACCTCATTGAATTTATCACTTATTTAAGGCAGTTTTCTTATTTCTAGTCTAGATATTACAAATTCTTTCAACTAGTCATTACACGACATAGTTTCTTGAACTCCTCACTATTTAGGCTCTCCTCAATTAAATTCATTCAGCACTTATTAAGTAACCTACTATGTGCAAGCTATTTTGCCTGGTACCAGAGACACATAGACAAAACCAAAAATGGTCCCTATTCTCAAGGAACTTCCATTCTACTGAACTGTCTGGTTTTGTCAATATACCTATTAAATGTGACATCAAGATCAGAACATCAAAATCCAGCTCTGATATAATCAGTACATAATAGAATGGCACTATTACATCCCTTGCCCTGTATGACCTTACATTTCTATTAATATAGCCTAAGATAATGTTTACTTTTTTAGAAACCATGTCACATATGGAATATTATACCATAATAGACATATGGATTATTACCTAGAGGTCACATAAGACCATGCCTTTACCTGATGACAAGTCTTAGGAATTAGTTTGGGTGCAAAATACATTTTCTGTAACTGACAATCTTTTGCACTTCCATATGCAAGAATAACATAGCTTGCAGTTTCGTCATAAATGTCAGCTTTGGTATCTATTGGTACATCTCTCACATACACATTACAGAGCTGTAATTGCAGATTGTAAGTCCAATCCTATAAGAAAAAAAGGAAACAACATATATTTATTTGTGTGTGAAAATCAGTCTCATTTAACAAGTATAAGTACACTCATTGTTTTCAGATGAGCCAGAAGGGGGAAGGGCAATTAGCATCTCACCTCATAAGCCAAAATTTCCTTGACTTTTTGCGCACCAACACCAAGTGCCAACTTGAGCCATATTTTATATTCTATGGAAGGACAGCACTCTTTAAATGTTTCATACAAATGATACTTGGGGATGAAATAGGTCTGGAAAAGGAAGGGAGGAAGATGTCACATCTAAAAGCAGAAATTTGTCATTTCAGTCCTCATTCTTTTAAGAAAGGTGAAAATATTCTTTGCCATCATGGTTTGAAAAAAATGTTTTTCCAGTTTATAGAAACCATAGGAGTGCAGCTTTCTTTATAGTTCAACTCTCATGGCCATACATTGCTACTGGAAAAACCATATCTTTGACTATACAGACCTTTGTCAGCAAGGTGATGTCACTGTATTTTAGTATACTCTCCAGCTTTGCCATAGCTTTCCTTGCAAGGAGTTTTTAATTTTGTGACTGCCTTCTGCAGTGATCTTTGAGTCCAAGAACATAGAATCTGACATTGCTTCCATTTCTTCTCTATTTGCCAGAAAGTGATAGGACCAGTTGCCAAGATCTCAGTGGTTTTTTTTTTTTTTTGTTGTGGTTTTTTTTTTGTATTAAACTTCAAGCCAGCTTTTACACTCTCCTCTTTCACCCTCATCCAAAGGCTTCTTAATTCCTCTCCACTTTCTGCTAACAGAGTGGTATCATCTGCATATCTGAGATTGTTGATATTTCTCCTGGCAATCTTAATTCCAGCTTTTGATTCACCCAGTCTGGCATTTCACATGATATACTCTGCATGTAAGTTAAATAAACAAGCTGACAATGTACAGCCTTGTTTCACTTCCAATCTTAAATCAATAATTTTTTCTGTATTTGGTTCTAAATGTTGCTTCTTGGCTCATATACAGGTTCCTCAGGAGACAAGTAAGATGATCTGCTACTCATATCTCTTTGAGGACTTGCCACATTTTGTTGTGACCCACAGTCAAAGGCTTTAGTGTAGTCAATGAAGCAGAAATAGATGTTCTACTGGAACTCCTTTGCTTTCTCCATCATCCAGAGTATGTTGGCAATTTGTTCTCTAGTTCCTCTGCCTCTTTAAAAACGAGCTTGCATGTCTAGTAATTCTTGGCTCACTTATTGCTGAGGTCTAGCTCACAGGATCTTAAGTATAACCGTGCAGGTGTGTGAAAAGAGTGCAATTGTTTGTGGCCATCATCCATCTTTAGGATTGGGACCTAAACTGATCTTTTCCAATCCAGTCACCACTGCTGAGTTTTCCAAATTTTCCAAATTTCCAAATTTGCATACTGAGTGCAGCTCGTTAACAGCATCAACTTTTAGGATTTTAAATAGCTCGGCTGGACTTCTATCACCTCCACTAGCCTTATTGTTAGCAATGCTTCCTAAGGCCCACTTGATTTCATTCTCCAGGATGTCTGGCTCTAGATCAATAACCACATCGTTGTGGCCATTAGTGATGTTAAGATCTTTCTTGTACAGTTTTTCTGTGTATTCTTGCCACCTCTTCTAAATCTTGTTTACTTCTGTTAAATTCCTACCATTTTTGCCATTTATCATGCCCATTTTTGCATGAAGTGTTCCTTTGATGTCTCCAATTTTCTTGAAGAGATCTCTTGTCTTTCCCACTCTATTGTTTTCTATTTTTTTCATTGCTCATTTAAGAAAGCCTTCTTACTCCTCCTTGCCATTCTCTTTAATCAAACCTCTGCCCAAAATTTTATTTTATATGTTGCCCCTTTTTGTCACTGGGGGGGAGGAGGAGGATTACCATCATTGAACTTGTCAAAAAAATTTTCATTTCATCTATTTATGTTCATTTTAATTTTAGTCACTTAAATAGCTTATCACTAAGCAGATATTTTATTTTGTGTATCAGCTATTATTTACACAGGTTTTCAAGAAGTGGACAATCAGAAGAAACAGACATTCCACTGATAAAAGCCAATTCTTTTCTTCCAAGGAAGAAAAAGAATCTTAGTTAAGGGAAATTTTGTCCCTTTTGAAATTGTGTTTATATATCTTGAAATAAGACACCACCATCATCATTATGATATCTAACATTTATATAGCACCTACTATGTGTCAGACACTTTGCTAAGTACTTAAATATTTTCTCATTTGATCCTCACAACAACCCTGGGAGGTAGGTGCTATTATTATCACCTTTTTATAGGTGAGAATACTAAGGCAAAGAGTCAGATTAAGTTACTTGCCCAGGGTCATACAGCTAGTGTCAGAGGCCAGATTTGAACTCAGGTTTTTCCAGCTCCAGATCTGGTGCTCTATTCACTGTGCCACCAAAGTATTAGAAAACAACCAAGTTTATGAACCTTTTTTTTTTTAATTCAGAAGTCTAGGCATTAAGATACAGAATGTAAAACATCATCAGCTTGAGGTATTTCATTTTATTAGTAAACTTTCTTCATTTATTTTGGTTTTGAATAGCTCCAGTTCTTTAACAATACCTTCCTCTAAAGAGAAAATTACATGTGCCTTTTTAGAAATTTATACTACTTTAAGGCAGGCCCCCAGAACATTTGGGTGGGAAATTAAAATGATTATGAGCATATTTTAAAAGAGTCTGACATTTGGATTAATAATTTATGAAAACTTCAGAAGAATATGAGATCACAAAGAGAAAGGATAATATCCAGCATATTTACTAGAAGTGAAATTAGATTTTCTTTCCCACTAAGATGGATCAGTACTGTTTCCTTCCCAAGTCCCAATGGCTCTTCATTCTTCTCTGCTTTGAAAGGAGAGTAATGCTAAAGGGAGGCAGTGGCGATGATGGCAGCTGACACTTACATTGGACCAGAGCTCTAGAGCTGGAAGTACCATCAGAGACCGTTTAGTCCAGCCCCATCATCGTACAGATGAGGAGACTGAAGCCTAGGGACTTTGATTTGCCCAAGGTCACACATATAATAAGTCTCAGGACTGGGATATGGACCCAGGTCCTTTGACTTATTTTGGGGTCATCATGTTTTAAAATTTACAAGGTGATTTATGTATATGAATGAATTTGAATTTCACAATAGTGTTTGCTTTTTTGTTTTTTTGTTTTTTTGGTGAGGCAATCAGGGTTAAGTGACTTGCCCAGAGTCACACACCTAGGAAGTGTCAAGTGTCTAAGGCTGGATTTGAACTCAGGTCCTCCTGACTCCAGGGATGGTGTTCTATCCATTGTGCCACCTAGCTGCCCCCACAATAGTATTTTGAGGTAGGTATCACATGTATTATTCTCTTCTCTTTACACATGAGAAAACTGAGGCCCAGAAAGATTATTAGCACTGAACACATCTTTACAACTGATTCCAAATCCAGAATTTTTCCCACTGTAACATGGTGCAATGTGAGTTGGTTATCGGGGGGCTGTTGTTATTGTTCAATTGTTTCAGTCATGTCTGACTCTTCATGACCCCTTTTGGGATCTTCTTGGCAAAGGTACTAGAGTGGTTTGCCATTTCCTTCTCCAGCTCATTTTACAGATGAAGAAACTGAGGCAAACAGGGTTAAATGACTTGCATGGGGTCACACAGCTAGTATATGAGGTCAGATTTGAACTCAGGTCTTCCTGACTCCAGGCCTAGTACTCTGGTATAAAAGGAATATGGAGGGTGGATAGGAAACATTTTGTATTACACATGATGGTTTTTTCCCCCCCAGGAATTGTTTTATGCTTGTTAGGAGATTTAAAAAAACAAACAAAAAACTCCACAAAACTTTATCCCAGTGCAGCAATCACACTGTATATACCTTGATTATAGATTCTGAGCTAAAAACAACTTTAGAGGTAATTTTGTTCGTTTTTATAGATTGAAAGAAACCAAATCCCTAAGAAATAAAGTGAGTTGCCAAGGTGAAACAGGTAGGAAATGACTGAACAGAGATTTAGACCCAAGTCCAGTGCTTTCAAACCCAGTTTTCTTCTTCTTCTTTTTTTTTTTTTGGCTAGGCAATGGGGTTAAGTGACTTGTCCAGGGTCACACAGCTAGTAAGTATTATGTGTCTGATGCCAGATTTGAACTCAAGTCCTCCTGACTCCAGAGCCAGTACTCTATCCACTGCCCCACCTAGCTTCTACCTAGCTGCCCCCTAAAACCAGCCTTCTGAAACACTCACTTTCAAAAACAAATTTAAAAACAATGCCAAAATCAAGTAGTCAGAGATTGGTTTTGGGAGGCCTATCCATAAGGAAAACTAAATCACACGAATAGTGGTAAAATTGGGGGCAACTGAGTGACACAGTGGATAGAGCACTGACATTGGGATCAGAAGCACCTGAGTTCAAATCTGACCTCAGACACTTACCAACTATGTGACCCTATGCAAGTCACTTAACCCTGTTTGAGTTTCCTCATCTGTAAAATGGGCTGAAGAAGGAAATGAAGAAACACTCTAATATCTTTGCCAAGAAAACCCCAAAAGGGGATGTGAAGAGTCAGACATGACTGAAAACAACTAAACAAGAACAAAAGTGGTAAAAATTTATACTCAAAACAAGAAAGTAAGTTGGGAAAAACCTATTCGGGTCCCCCACATTTTCTTGTGGAATGTAGGTCCATGATACAGTGTAGCATGAAAAGAACACTAGATTTAGAGTCAGAGTATGTGGGATCAAATACCTACATTGGTACTTGGCTGTCAGTATAACTTGAGTCAACTCTTGGGACCTCCTTCCTCATCTGACAATCAAAGAGGTTGGATTGGACTCGATGATTCTTCTAGCTCTATATCCTGTACCCCAAGCATTATAGTTCACAGTGATTTCTACCTCTGGCACTTAATATCTAGACTATTTGTTTTCCATTTCATCATAAACTACTTCATGGCGTCTCTTGCGTTCTTCTCTTTGTTTACTTAATTTGATGGTAACCTCTCAGAGAGAAGACTATCTATTTCACTTCATTGTATCTGTCACAACTCTAACACAGTGTTCGAAACACCTGGCACCCAGCAATTACTCTTTGAGTTAAAAAATGTCTTAATTGTATTGGACATACTGTAGACCCAGAATAGAGTCTCTTGTTTGAGAAGTAGATGTGAATCCATTCTGGGCCTGTCAGCCAAATAAGTCTTGGTAATTCTCTTCTTTTACAGAACACTTTGAGAAAGATTATATCCTTTTTTCTTTTTCCACAACATTTATATAGCAACCACTTTGAGGTTCATAAAGTGCTTTGCATACATTAACTTATTTCAATCTCATTTCACCAGCCTTATGAGATAGGTTCTGCAATTATTATTATCCATTTCACAAATGAGGAAACAGCCTCAGAGAAATTCAATGACTGTCCTGTAGTCCTACAATACTGGAAGCGGGATTACAGACCAGGTCTTCCTGAACTACGAGGCTTAGCACTCTATCCAATGTGCCACATCCCATTTCTAAGATGATTGTCACTTAGTAAATTACCACATCTGGTTTAGGAGCAGGCAAAGGTACCCCAACCAGTTTGAGAATCTTCCCATCCCTCAAAGTGCTTGTGTAAAAAGAAATATAGAGACCTGAGGCAGACAGGGTGCTTCTGCTATCTCTGGAAGCAGTCATGCCTTGCTTAATCAACTAGTTGTCTAAATGAAAAGAAAAAAAACTCAGAAAAGCTGGCTGTTATGTTTCAGTTAGCTAGTTAGAGCATGTATTAATTATACACTTATATATTTACATTTATATATTTATATTATTTAAATATTTTATTATGTATACATATTTACATATACATGTATATATTTATATAATTTGTTGTTGTTCAGTTGTATCCAACTCTTTGTGACCCCATATTAGATTTTCTTGGCATAGATACTGGGGTGGTGTACTATTTCCTTCTCTAGTGGATTAAGATAAACAGAGGTTAAGTGACTTTCCCAGGGTCACACGGCTCGTATCTGGGGAAGGATTTGAACTCAGGTGTTCCTGACTCCAGGCCTATCCAATGAACCACCTAGCTGCCTCATATTTATTATTATACATTTTATATATGACATATTATACATATTATTTACAACATATTATATATACATACAACAAATATTTATTATTGTATATATTTACATAAAACTAATTGATTGGATAAATTTTGAAGTAATCGTCCTGGCATTGTGCATGATAAATCTTAATGAGTACCACCTATTAACTAATTTGTTTGAAACTGTTCTTTTGGTATGATGATATACACTGAAGTTCATAAACCAGATTCATTAAACAATTCATTAGGTTAGAAAAAATGTGGACCTTTATAAGTGTCTACCATATGCAGGTTTTGTTCCTTCACAAACCTTTTTATGCCCTCATCCTCAGCCTTCATGTAAATGTGTTAAATATAGAAACATCTTTATTAAAAACTTAATAATGAATAAAAGGAAGCAATTATCAGGGGAAGAGGAAGCCATATCCAAATGTTTCCTGACCTCTACTACAGTTTTACAGATGGCAGTAAATTTCACGGGCTCATTGGTTAAGCAGTTCAATTCTCCTATGATTGCCCCACTGATGAGGTAGTCTGCATAAATTACATGATTTCTTTGTTCTATCTCCGAAACCATTTGGTCAATTCCAAAATAAGGTCTGGCACTCTCTTGCTGTTCACAAACAAAAAACAAGATAAAACATATAATTATCCTTCATTACCCCCTACCAAAAAAAAACAAACTTCCCCCCAAAAAAAACAAAACCCAACCAACCAAACCCAAACCCCTTAATGAACCAACATAATCCCCCTCCAAATAATCATTCAATTTGTGGCTCGTTATCATGCCCCATTCTTTGAATATTTATCCTAATACTTTCACATAATTTGACTTTTGGAATTTTTCATTTCTTTTGAAAAAAAATCCTTAAAGAAGGTGATCACAAAAATGGGGGAAAATGAAGTGGCAGTGAAATATTCCTTCCATGTGTTGCCTTTAATGATTCTTCCTACCTTGTGACTCATGCCCCAGACACAGCTTACCCTAAGTCAATATATTATGAAGGTAGCATGTGTGTGGCTACCTCCCTTTTCCCTTTTTGGAGAAGAGAAGGTGGTAACCCATGTATTGGGTGGGGCAAACAACAGGTTTGTTTGTTTTCAGTAAATAATTGAAGTGGACTGGCTCTTATGCAGAAGAGCTGGGCAAAACTTTCCATCCTCATTCTTATCCAGGTCAGCCAAACCCTTCTACAATCAATCCCTTTCTTCTTCTGTCCTCTTGAACTTCTGCTTGATCACAAGCAAACTCCATGGCATCCTACATTTCTTCCGAATACACTCATTGAATCTGAGAGTTCAAATAGGACTCCAGCAGGTGATCATCCAGTCTTTGCCTTAAGATCTTCAGTGAGAGAGGATCAACTCATTCCTGAGACAGTTCATTTCATTTTGGGGTAGTTCTAATTGCTAGAAAATTTTTCTTATACCGAACCAAAATTTCCTACTCTTCTTCGTCTCTATCCCCTTCCTCAGATGTATTCTCACTTTGACTCAGCTACTCTGAATCCTAATCTTTCTTTAAGGTGCAGCTCTGGGGCCACTTTTTCTACGAGACCTTGATCGATCTGTCCAGCCATTCATGTTTTCTCCCTCCACAAATTACCTTGTGCTAACTGTATCCCTTTGGAAGAATGGAAATTCCTTGAGGGTAGACAAATCTTGCTTTTATATTTCTATCCCTAGTCATTTAATGGATTTATCCACTGAATTTAATGGAGTGAGCCTATTAGTGGTGATTGTTACCCATTTATGAATGTAACTGAAAAGATTGGTATGTAGTGATCAGTCTTCTCTGTTTCACGCCACTGTCAAAAGTGTGCTTCTGAAGCAGGCAGTTTGATATAATTGAAAGTGTCTGGAACTTGGCACCAAATCCTAGTTTACACAGACTAGCTATGCATCTTTGGAAATAAATTATTTAACCTCTGTAAACTTTGTGGATGTGAGTTATTAAAACTTAGTACATGGCTTGCATAACCTACCACCACTTAACCCTGCTTCTTTCTGAACTGGCTTTCCTAAGATGCTTTCCTAAACACCAGATTAAAAGCTAAAAAAGACTTAGAGGTCATTTAGTCTAACTCCATTTTACAGATAAGGAAACTGACGCCTAGAGAGGTCAAATGATTTCATCAAGGTAATACAGGTAGTGAGTAGCAAGGAAAAACTTAGTAAGTTCTTAGTGTTATAAAGTTTTAAATGATATCATCTTAGTACAAATTTTGCCATTATGGATTTCTTACCTTTATCATGCCAGAGATAATCAGATATATTCCTGCAAGATTATCACCTTCTTCAAATATTTTGTTTCCACAATCAAAGGTCAAGACTTTGACTCTTTTCTAAAAATCATCAAATGCTCATATAAGAATGATGTTTTTGTTTGAGGGGAAGTCAAGATAAAATAATGACAACAAAATAAAATAATTTCAAAAACTAGCTCAGAATGAAAGGGTGAAAACAAAACTTGGGAGAGTAAGAAAGGAGAGAAAAATAAGTAGAAGTATAAATATTACCTTAATGAAATCTATGTGAAATTTTGATTTACTTAGCCATGGAACATGGTATAACATTTCATCAAGAGAAGGAAGTCTGACAACAGGTTCAAAATCGTACACTTCTCTTTTTCTGGCAATAATCATCTATAAATTAAATCAAAAAGAAATTTAGTCTTGGCTGGCTTTAATGGAACCACTAAAATAGTTACTGCTAACACAATGACATTTCCTATGTTTTTTTCTTTTGAAATTTCTATCTCCTTTCCTCTTGCCTACCCCTCCAATAAGACTCCTCTTTTCCTCTCCCACTACTTCCTTATGTTGCGATTGCCCAGATGGATGGACAACATTTTTGTTTTGCTTCTCCAACACTACTTTTTTATGAAACTATTTTTTATTAATTTATTTTGATTTATCAATAATCACTTCCATATGCTATTGAGTTTAAAATTTTTCTCCCCCTTCCTCCCCACCACCCTCCCCAAGATGGCACACAATCTGATTTAGGTTATACATTTACATTCATATTAAATATATTTTCATATTAGTGATGTTGTAAGTAAAAATTAAAACCAATAGGAGGAATCATCAGAAAGAGGAAACAAAACTCAACAGAAGAGAAAAAAAATAGCAATTCAACTTCCATAGTTCTTTCTTTGGATGTGGATAGCATTTTTCATCACAAGGCCTCTAGAGATGTCTTAGATCCTTGTACTGCCGGGAAGGGTTAAGTTTATCAATATTAGTCATCACACAATGTGGCTGTTATTGTGTACAACATTCTTTTGGTTTTGCTCACTTCACTTAGCATCAGACCATACAAATCTTTCCAGGTTTTTCTGAAGTCAGCCTGTTCATCATTTCTTATAGCACAATAGTGTTCCATCACATTCATATACCACAACTTGCTCAGCCATTTCCCAATTGATGGGCATTCTCTCAATTTCCAATTCTTTGCCACCACAAAAAGAGCAGCTACAAATATTTTTGTACATGTGAGTCCTTTTCCCTTTTGTATGATCTCTTTGGGATATAGCCCTAGAAGTGCTATTGTTGGGTCAAAGGGTATGCACATTTTTATAGCCCTTTGGGCATAGGTCCAAATTGCTCTCCAGAATTGTTGGATCATTTCACATTTCCACCAACAATGCATTATTGTTCCAATTTTCCCACATCTTCTCCAACATTTATCATTTTCCTGTGTTGTCATGTTGGTCAATCTGATAGGTGTGATGTGGTACCTCAGCATTGTTTTGATTTGCATTTCTCTAATCAATAGTGATTTAGAGCATTTTTTCATATGACTATAGATGGCTTTCATTTCTTCATCTGAGAACTGTCTGTTCATATCCTTTGACCATTTATCAATTGGGGAATGGCTTGTATTCTTATAAATTTGACTCAATTCTCTATATATTTTAGAAATGAGGCCCTTATCAGAGAGACTGGTTGTAAAAATTCTTTCCCAATTTTCTACCTTCCTTCTAATCTTAGTTGCATTGGCTTTGTTTGTGCAAAAACTTTTCAATTTAATGTAATCAAAATTATCCATTTTGCTTTTCGTAATGCTATCTCCTGTTTGCTCATGAATTCTTCTGTTCTCCATAGATCTGATAGGTACATAGGTATCCTTGCTCTCCCAGTTTGCTTATAGTATCAGCCTTTATATCTAAATCATGAACCCATTTTGACTTTATTTTGGTATATGATGTGAGATTTTGGTGCCATACTCTTTTCCAGTTTTCCCAGCAATTTTTTTCAAAGAGTGGGTTCTGAGATAAGTCTCAGAAGCTGGGGTCTTTGGGCTTATCAAATAATAGATTACTATAGTCATTGACTACTGTGTCTTGCATATTTGACCTATTCCACTGATCCACCACTCTATTTCTTAGCCAGTACCAAGCAGTTTTGATGATTGCTGCTTTATAATACAATTTAAGATCTAGAATGGCTAGGACACCTTCCCCTGCATTTCTTTCCATGAGTTCCCTTGATATTCTGGACCTTTTGTTCTTCCAAATGAATCTTGTTATTATTTTTTCTAACTCTATAAAATAATTTTTGGTAGTTTGATTGGTATGGCACTGAATAAGTAAATTAACTTAGGTAGAATTGTCATTTTTATTATATTAGCTCAGCCTACCCATGAGCAACTGATGTTTTTCCAATTATTTAGATCTGACTTTATTTGTGTGAAAAGTGTTTTGTAATTGTGTACATAGAGTTCCTGGGTTTGTTTCAGGAGATAGACTCCTAAATATTTTATAATGTCTACAGTAAGTTTAAATGGAACTTCTCTTTCTATCTCCTGCTGTTGGACTTTGTTGGTAATATATAGAAATGCTGATGATTTATGTGAGTTTATTTTATAGCCTGCAACTTTGCTAAAGTTGTTTATTATTTCAAGTAGTTTTTAACTTGATTCTCCAGGATTCTCTAAGTGTAACATCATGTCATCTGCAAAGAGTGATAGCTTTGTTTCTTCTTTGCCTATTCTAATACATTCAATTTCTTTTTCTTCTCTTATTGCTAAAGCTAATGTTTCCAGTACAATATTGAATAACAGTGGTGAAAATGACATCCTTGTTTCACCCCCGATCTTACTGGAAATGCTTCTAACTTGTCCCCATTACATATTATACTTGCTGAAGGTTTTAGATAGATGCTATTTATTATTTTAAGAAAGATACCATTTATACCTAAGCTCTCTAGTATTTTTAATAGGAATGGGTGTTGTATTTTGTCAAAAGCTTTTTCTGCATCTGTTGAGATGATTGTGTGGTTTCTGTTAGTTTTGGTGTTGATATGATCAATTATGCTGATAGTTTTCCTAATATTGAACCAGCCCTGCATTCCTGGTATAAATCCTACCTGGTCATAGTGTATTGTTCTTGTGATAAGTTGCTGTAATCTATTTGCTAATATTTTATTTAAAAATTTTGCATCTATATTCATTAGGGAAATTGTTCTATAATTTTCTTTCTCTGTTTTGACTCTTCCTGGTTTACGTATCAGCACCATATTTGTATCATAAAAAGAATTTGGTAAGACTCCTTCTTCATCTATTTCCCCAAATAGTCTGTATAGCATTGGAATTAATTGTTCTTTAAATGTTTGATAGAATTCTCATGTGAATCCATCTGACCCTATAGATTTTTTTCCAGGGAGTTCATCAATGGCTTGTTCAATTTCTTTTTCTGAGATGGGCTTATTTAAGTATTTTACTTCCTCTTCTGTTAATCTGTGCAATTTATATTTTTGTAAATATGTATCCATTTCACTAAGATTGTCAAATTTGTTGTCATATAGTTGGGCAAAATAATTCCTAATTGTTGTTTTAATTTCCTCTTCCTTGGTGGTAGCTTCACCCTTTTCATTCTTGATACTAGTAATTTGGTTTTCTTCTTTTTTTTTAATTAAATTAACCAAATGTTATCTATTTTATTGGTTTTTTTTTCATAAAACCAGCTCTTAGTTTTATTTATTAGTTCAATAGTTTTCTTAATTTCAATTTTGTTAATTTTTCCTTTGGTTTTCAATATTTCTAATTTGGTGTTTAATTGAGGATTTTTAATTTGTTCTTTTTTTAGTCTTTTTTAGTTGTATGCCCAATTTGTTGATCTCTTCTTTTTCTATTTTATTTATGTAAGCATTTAGAGATATAAAACTTCCCCTAAGATCTGCTTTTGCTGCATCCCATAAGTTTTGGTATGTTGTCTCATTATTATCATTCTCTTGAATGAAATTATTGTTTCTATGATTTGTTGTTTGACCCAATCATTTTTTAGGATTAGATTATTTAGTTTCTAATTATTTTTTAGTCTATCTTTCCATGGACCTTTATTACATATAATTTTTATTGTATCATAATCTGAAAAGGATGCATTTAATATTTCTGCTTTTCTGCTTTAGATTGTGAGGCTTTTATGTCCTAGTACATGGTCAATTTTTGTGTATGTGCCATGTACTGCCGAGAAAAAAGTATATTCCTTTCTATCCCCATTCAATTTTCTCCAGAGGTCTATCACACCTAACTTTTCTAATGTTCTATTCACCTCCTTAACTTTTTTCTTGTTTATTTTGTGGTTAGATTTATCTAGTCAGAGAGTAGGAGGTTGAGGTCCCCCACTAGTATAGTTTTGTTGTCTATTTCTCCCTGTAACCCCCTGAACTTCTCCTCTAAGAATTTGGATGCTATACCATTTGGTGCATATATGTTTAGTAATGATATTACTTCATTGTCCATGGTGCCTTTTAGCAGGATATAGTTTCCTTCCTTATCTCTTTTGGTAAGATCTATTTTTGCTTTTGCTTTGTCTGAGATCAGGATTGCCACCCCTGCTTTTTTTACTTCAACTGAAGCATAATATATTCTGCTCCAGCCTTTTACCTTTACCCTGTGTGTGTCACTCTTTTTCAACTGTGTTTCTTGTAAACAACATGTTGTAGGATTATGGTTTTTGATCCATTCTGCTATAGGCTTCTGTTTTATGGGAGAGTTCATTCTATTCACATTCACAGTTATGATTACTATCTTTGTCTTTCTCTCCATCCTTCCCCCCCGTTTATGCTTTTCTTTCTCCTTTCTCCTTTCCCCCCCTCACTAGTGTTTTGCTTTTGACCACCACCTCCTTCAGTCCCACCTCCCTTCTATCCCCCCTCCCTTTTCTTTCCCCTTTTCCCTCCTACTGCCTATAGGGCAAGTTAGATTTCTATACCTGATTATGTTATTCCCTTCTTGAGCCAAATCTGATGAGAGTAAGGTTCAAACAATGTTTATTCTCCTCCCTTCTTTCCCTCTGATGTAACAGGTTTTTGTCTTTTCCTGTAATGTAATTTACCCTTGTCTGCCTCCTCCTTTCTCAGTACTTTACTCAGTATTTTCTTAGATCAGACTAATCCACTTACTTGGATCTATTTAACCCACTTGATTAGATTTTTTTTATCATTACATCAAAGTCAACTTATATCCACCCCCTTTATGTATACTCCCTTAACATGGTATAATAACAATACAGTTCCCAAGAGTTGCAAGTGTCATCTTCCCTTGTAGGGATGTAAACAGTTTGCCCTTATTAACAACATCTATCTTTCTGTCCCATTTACCTTTTTATGTGTCTCTTGAATATAGTGCTTGAAGATCAAATTTTCTGTTGAGCTCTGGTCTTCTTATCAGGAAGGTTTGGAAGTCCCCTATTTTGTTGAATATCCATCTCCTCCCCTGAAAAATCAAGCTCATTTTCGCTGAGTAGTTAATCCTTGGCTGCATTCCAAGCTCCTTTGCCTTATGGAATATCATGTTCCACACCCTATGGTCTTTTAATGTAGAAGCTGCAAGGTCCTGTGTAATCCTGACTGTAGTTCCATGTTATTTAAATTGTTTCTTTCTGGTTGCTTGTAGTATTTTCTCTTTAATCTGGTAATTTTGGAATTTAGCTATTATATTCCTTGGCGTTTTCAGTTTGGGTTTCTTTCAGGTGGGGAGCAGTGGATTCTTTCTATAGTTATTCTACGTTCTGGTTCTAGAACTTCAGGGCAGTTTTCCTTTATGATTTCCTGAAAGATACTGTCCAGGCCCTTTTTTTATCATGATTTTCAGGTAGGCCTATAATTTTTAAATTGTCTCTCCTGGATCAATTTTCCGGGTCAGTTGTTTTACCCATGAGGTATTTTACGTTTTCATCTATTTTTTCATTTTTTTGCTCTTGTTTGACTGATTCTTGCTCTCTCATAGAGTCATTAGTTTCCATTTGTCCAATTCTAATTTTTAACATGTTGTTTTCTTCTGTTAGATTTTGTACTTTCTTCTCCAATTGGCCAATTGTGTGTTTTAGGGACTTGTTTTCTTCAGTGTACTTTTTTTCCAATTGGCCAATCATATTTTTTAAGGACTCTTCTACCTCTCTCATTTGACTTTTAAAATCCTTCTTGAGCTCTTCTAAGAAGACTTTTTGGGCTTCGGACCAGTTCATATTCCCTTTTGATGTTGCAGATGTGGGCTTGTTGACAGTGTTGTCCTCTTCAGAATTTCTGTCTTGATCTTTATTCTTCTCATAATATGAATCTATCATACATTTCTTTTTCCTCATGGTGTTTCTTTATTCCTTGGCCTTTAATGAGATTAAACTCTCCTGCTGGGGAGCAGAGGGCACTGACCCAAGCTTTTTGTGTTGGGAGCCTAGGTCTTGGTCACTGGCTTTGTATGCTGGGGCCTCTTATGTTGGCAATTGAAGGCTGTAGGGTTCTGGCAGCTTACCTGGTGTTGGGCTGGAATCAGCAAGGCTGGGACTTTCAGGCAAATCTAGGCTGCCTGCTTTTCCTTTCCTTTAGCTTTCTTCAGCTCCTTTTCGATGGGTGCTGCAGGGTATTTATCTGCCTGGAGCCCCTTGCAGTACTGCCTCCCTTAGTTCTGCTGAGGCGCTGGGAGACTCCTTTGCTGTAGAATGCCGAGGCACCAGGATTGCCACCAGGTGTGCTAAAGTGAATTTTTCCACTATCTGGCTGGGCAACTCCTGTTCTGTACTGCTCCTTCCCCCAGGGTAAGAGGGGCCTTTCCTGTTAATCCCTCTAGCTACCTGGGCTACTGCACTGCTTCTCCCTGTCTTTCTTCTGGTTCAGCTGTTCCAGGGTTTTTTTCTGGGGTGATATTTTCTGGGTTTTCAGAGGTTGATAGGGGAGGGTGAGAGCTACTACCTTTTTACTCTGCCATCTTGGCTCCTGGAAGCGGAAGCTCCAACATTATTTAACATGGATGATGGGTTAAAAATACTATAACTTCAAAGAATTTTTCCACCCTAAATGTCTTTATCTACCTTTCAGTCAATGGTATTGAACAACATCCTCTTTAATGAATCTTTACTAAATGTTATGATGTTTGTGGTCTTTCTCAGGCCTGCATTACACTAGTGATGAACCAGAATAACAGGTTTATCTTTTTGTTGTTGGTAGTGATTTTTACGTTTACCCCTATAACACCTAATGGCTCGTTCAGCCTGATTTCAATTGTTGAACAAGTTCTGTTTTCCCAGATCCCATATTTGATCATAAGCAATGATGGCAATACATTTTGTGAGTATTGCCTTTTATCTATATGCCTCACATTTGATCAGATTCCATATAAGAGAAAATCACAGATGCGAAGGAATAAATATCCTTAGGACAGCTATGTGGCGCAGTGGATAGAGTGCCAGACCTGGAGTCAGAAAGACTCCTTTTCCTGAGTTCAAATCCAGCCTCAGACACTTACTAGCTGTGTGGTCCTGGGCAAGTCACTTAACCCCACTTGACCCAGTTTCTTCATCTGTAAAATGATTTGGAGAAGGAAATGGCAAACCACTCCAGTATCTTTGCCAAGAAAAGCCCAAATGGGGTCACGAAGAATCGAACACGGCTGAAAACGACTGAACAACAACAAATACCCTTCGCTTAACTCCAATTTTTTTTTATTCTCTATGCCACTTCTGCTGGTTGTCCCCAGTGTTAAATGCTCACAATCTTAGCATTAGGGAATGTATTCACTTTTTTTTGCCCTTTCTAGATTGAGAAATATGAGATTCCTATCTCCCTTAGTTAACAGGGTTGAGGCTGATATTTCCAAAATAATTTTTACCAGATAACTCGGGGAAAGAAAATAAATGCAATGTATGATGAATGCATTTATAGAGTATAGGTGATTAATGATAGAGAAGGGATTAAATGAAGCCTCAGCAAGAAACAGTTTGGATTCAAGAATAACTGGCAGATTAAGGAAAGCTATAAGGACTTTTCTTCTATTTTCTGCCATGTCTTGCTTACTTGGTAGGAAATATAAGATTATAAGGATTATTGGTCATCTGAGACGTGGGTGAACTATCCTAATGAAGGGAGAGCTGCTTTTGTAGTAGAGGAGAAAGAAGCCTGGGAAAAGTGTGAAAATGAAGATAAATAAAACTACTATTAAGAGATAAAAGGAAGTTGAGATCCAGAGAGGCAGCGGAAATGCTCAATGTGGGTCGGTACATGGCAGACTCATGGAGAATTTTGAACCCGAGTAAACTATTGCCTGGGCATCTACCCTGCAAATTGGTAGAGGTGGGGAATGCCTGTCCTTACATAAAGGCATGACAATCATCAACATGGAGATAACTGAACCCATTGTTAATGTTGAAGTGTTTGCATGGTTTTCCTATTCAGGACTTCTATCTTTATTCTCCCTTTCCTTACCTACCATGTGTCATGATGCCTCATGCCCTAGGTGACCCTTGTCTCTCTGAAGATCTTCATATGAAACACAACTCAGTAGGGAGATCAGAAGGCCAGTTCACTTCATACTGGTGTATACTGCATAGGGGGAGCGGTGATGCTTCACAATCCTGACCAGCCCAACCTCCCCTCCCGGTGCCCTGTCCCCCGACTTTCTATACTTGTGCTGCTATCAGTGTCAAGCCAATTAGGCAAGGAAATTCAGCTACTCAAGATCTTAGCCACATTCATCCTCTCGAGCCACTTCTCTTGTGCCAACTCCTAAATGCACTGTCATGGCACCTATGCACCACATTTACAGTCATCAAACTCGACTCTCCCACTATGAGCTCATGTAAACTATAAGCCCAGAATATCCTCTTCCTCTAGGCTTTTGTTCTACTTCCCCGCACACAGCTCCCAGACACAGTCTGTGCTGTTAGAGAAGCAAGAAGGAAGAGGGGTCTACCCACTGTAGTGGCAACAAAAAGAGTCTCTGTCAAATGATTTTATGCAAGGGATGCTGCTAGGTCAACTATTATTATCTCACAGATAACTATTAGAGAAAATACAAGTTTTAAGCTCAGGCCTATACAATAAGTATCAATCAATACACATTTATTAAGTGTCTACTGTGTGTCCGATACCATGCTGAGTGCTAGGGGACACAAAAAGAAGCAAAAGAAAAACCCTGCCCTGAAGGAGCTTGCTATTTAATTACTATCTAATTACAATCTAATAAATACTGGTGGAATTATCCTTATTACCTTGTCTATTTCAGAACCTTCAGTTCTATTAATTACTCCTTTTGATTCTAAGCTCCTAAGAATCTCTGAAGCCATATTGAGCATAGTGTTAATTTCCTCCTTGGTTTTCATAGTGATGGCAATCTCTGGATGATCATACTCTAAATAGCCTGAAAAGAAACAGATAATGTTTCCATTGTATCATCAGTCAATGCGTTAAAGCCCAAGTCTTTGCTGTAAAATTCTACAGGTGTACGTGAGAAGGAGAATAACATGTGTCTCTTTTAGAACCGGGACCGGAGTGAGGGAGGTGGGTGACAGGGGTTGGCATTGTTCTCTGCTTCTGTCACAAATATTAACAGAGGCCTATTGGAGTCATCCTTGCTGGCTCCTGTTTATTCATATAAAGGATGGTGAAAGTCAGGTCAACAGGAAAACAGCCCTATCTCATGATCTGTCATCACAACCTATTTGTGCTGTTGTATGGAGCCATTGAGACTCTACTCTCTGATTCTTCCTCTGTGTCTAGTTTGTACCCTGCACCCGAATTCTTCCTTGGATACTTGTACTCTGATTTTTCCAGGTCTTCTGGCTTGGTCTAGACTTCCAAACACTAATCCATTTTAAATACTTGGATTATAATCCAATCTATCCTGATCTGAATCTTTGAAAACCAACCCATGTTTTCTATGCTTAGATGATGCTCCTACTTGTATTCTCCTACTTAGTTTGGATCTCTGGCTACTTTATATAATAGAGTCTATCTCCTCAGACACGGCACCTATCCAGACTCTGATCCCACCTTCTTCTTTCTAGGTTTACAGTGTCTGCACATTCTCTTCTATATCAACTGATTCCCCCAATTACAAGCTCATACCTCTCCTCCCTCCCCCACTGGCCTGATCTTAATCCTAGTTTCCCAGTTTTGGCCTCACCCAGCCTTCTCTTTCCCCCTAAGACCCATGATTGGGCATTGACACACATCATGGTGCTTTGGTGTGTGAGTTTTACTAAATTCAGTACACAAAATACCTACAAGGTTCAAGGCATTGTGGTAGGTACCAAGAACACAAAGATAGATGCTGTTTTTACTACCTCCTTCTAATCTTCTATGATGACATTAATTGGACTAAGGGTAAGTCATTTGATCAGGAATGTCCTGATCAATTCTTCCTCTACCACATAAAAAACAGGTAATGGAATTGACTTGACTTCATGGGTTGCCCTGGTAAAAAGACTTCATCACCTACTGGCCAGACTACAGGGGATATGCTTCTTTGTTCTCAGGTGGGTTGGTCCTTGAATGGCAGATTCAAGCAGTCACTCGGACTGTACCCAGAGGCTTTCTAGCAGAGTTTATGCTTCTCTGGCATAGTCTTTGAGAGCAGAGTACCTGGGTTCATGTCTTGCCTCTGACTAGCTCGCTACAAGCCTTTTAAACTTCCTGGGCTTCAGGTTCCTCACCTATAACATTAGGGGGTTGAATGGATGACTTCTGAGGTCCCTTCTAACTCTCAGCCTGTGCTCCTGAAATCTTATGAAAAAAATGGTAAGATACCCAGCCTGTAATTAAGATAATGGCAGAGAAAGAGCCTGAAAAAAAAAAAGAGTACTAGAAAATTCATTAATTACATTGCTATTTATTTAAAAATCATAGATGAGTGAGATTTTGTAATTGGAAGGGACCTTACAAGTGTCCTAGTAATATGTTAGAAGCAGCATATTACAATCTAAAGAATGCTGGATTTAAAATCAGAATACTTAGCAATGTCAGGGTTCCATCATTTAGTATCTAGGGACCTTTGCCAAATCATGTTACTCTCTCAGTCCCTTAAGTTCTTCATCTGAAAAAAAAAAAGTCTACTACTGTTGATTCTAGAATAGCTGCTTATTTGAAAAGTAATTGTAGTTAGAATAATGTCATATAAACAAAGAAAAGGCTAAAAACTTTAGAGACTGAAACTTTTTCTATAACTGTGATTCTCTTCAGGGGAAAAAATCTATATCCCTAAATATGTCCCAGACAGAATTTGAATTTATTGTGGAACTCATACTATCTCTGAACCTGTTGAAACCCAAGGCTCTGAAATGTGCTTATAATACACTAACCACATATCGAGGGTAAAACGTGCCCTTGTATTACCTACCTAGCTCTTTCATAGCATTTTCTGCATTCTTGGACACACGATTACGTAATACCTATCAAACAAAAATTGTAAAAATTCACAACCTATGTATATAACTGCAAGCAAAACTCAGTACAGGATGACGTGGCTTTTTAGGCCTAAGCTGCCTTGTGGGTATGTTTAATCTATCATGTTTAATATATACTTTGGGCTGGAGAATTTGAAAAGGGACAATGATATTTACTAGGGACATTTCCAAGAGGCTCAAAGGAGAACTAGGTATTCTCCTGGTGGTTTGTGGGGTAAATAACTACACTTTGCTCTTTGTTGAGTGGGTAAAGGTGCTACTATTGACCTTGGCAACTCTTCAGTGGATAGAGTGTTAGAAAACTTGGGTTTGAATCTCATCTTAGATACCAACTGTGTGACCCTGGAAAATTCATTTAGGCTTTCTAAACCACAGTTTTTTTTAATCTGTAAAATAGGAATAATAATAGTACATATTTCACAATGTTGTGAGAATCAAATGAGATAATGTATGTAAAAGGCTTTGTAAACCATAAGGCGCTATACAAATATAAGCCATCAAAATATTTATTTGTAGCGTAGCGGGAAGCATGATGGACTGGGAGTCAGAAAGCTCAGATTCTGTTTTTTGCTTTTTTTTTCTCTAGTGCTAAGCTGCTAGTTAATCTTGGACAAGTTACTTCATCTCTCTGGGTCTTTTCTATAAAATAAAGTAGTTAGACTATGTGAACTCTAGGGTACCTTGCAGATCTATGATAGATTCCCTCCCCCTATTTTCAATGGGCCAGCTCACTTACCTGCCTTTCTTTGTTTAGTTTGTCTGAAAAAAAAAAAGGAAGGAAGAAGATGGAAAGGGACTTAAGCACTGAGGAACAAGGCTGAAGCTCTGTGTAGGCTGCAACTTCTGTTATTTCTCCCCCTTCTTCCTTTCTCTTGTTTAATACAGAGATACGTCAACACGGTGGGGAAGCCCGAGTCCAGGGGAAAAGGGAAGGAATCAGTGCCTTCAACACAGCGCAGTTCAATTCAATTCAACTGAACCAACTTTATAGATTGTTTTATTCCATACCATGCACTGAACCAGGTAAGCAAAGACAGGATTTAAAAAGTCAGCGCCCACAGAGGTCTGGGGGGATACAACATATAAACATGAGGGTGTGACAAAAGAAAGACATCTCAAGAGGGAGAGAATGTTGACAGCTTGGTATTGTGAATGGAGGAAAGAGGAAATAAAGGCATTAAACACAACAGGAAATGCTGCCTGCCTGTAGGCATCGGATCTGTATTTGAATTGATTCTAAGGGGCAAAAATGAGGAGGCGATACATTCTAGAAATGGGAAATGAAAAGACCCAGAGGTAGAGCACAGAATACAACGGACAAGGAACAGTTAGCAGGGCCGGTTCTACTTAAATTTTGAGCACATGAGTGAGAGTAAGATAAAATTAGTTTAAAAAGACAGGTGAGAACCATGTCGTGAAAGGCTGAGAAGTTTAGATTTTATGTTAAAGGCAAGAGGAAGCCATTCCTAATGAATTGGGGGATTATATATTCAGCTTGGTACATTAGGAAATTTAGTTTGGCAGCCATGTGGAGGATGGTTTGAGGAGAGACTGGCAACCAACGATTCAATTACAAGGCTGTGCTAGAGGTATTGACAGCCCAGTGTGTGTGTGTGTGTGTGTGTGTGTGTATGATGGGCGGGTGGGGAGATGGATGTGAGAGATATTATGGAAATAGAATTGACAAGACAAGAATTTGAATGAATAAATAATAATGATTTTGTTGTCCACTGTTTTTCCATTGTGTTAGACTCTTTGTGACCCCGTTTGGGGTTTTCTTGGCAAAGACACTGGTTTGCCATTTCCTTCTCCAACTCATTTTACAGATGAGGAAACTGAGTCAAACAGAGTTAATGACTTGCCTAGGGTCACACAGCTAGTAAGTATCTGAGGCTGGAATTGAATTCAGGAAGATGAGTCTTCCTGACTCCGGGGTTTGAGGTGCTATCCACTGAGCCACCTAGCTGTCCAAATGATAAGAATAGTGGAATTAAATAAGTATACACCAAACAATCTATTTTCTTGTAGTGTGGTTTTGAAACCTCAAGTCTATGGGGAGAGGGTAACTTGGTAACAAATAAAAGAACCACTGCTTTTATATTATCTAATATCATAATAGCAGTCTTGGAAACATTGGATTTATTGTGTTAACATCTATCAACATAAGTCTAAGAATGAAAAGGGAAGAAATAAATCAAATATAATTTTAACTTTTTATTGTTTCTCTCACCTGAGCAGCTGATTTACAACTAGCAATCTGGTCAATAACACATGCTATATCTGCTTCACCTTGTACATATCCTTTTAAGATGGCATATCTAAAGGACAATTGATGGCTCATTGTCTTATCCATTAACTGAAGTAACATTGGCGTTATGAGCTGGAAATAAGGATAAATAATATTTAATACAGAAATCTATTTAACCTAAAAGATAATTAAACTGACACTGACAAAATGAAACATTTTTAAAAGTTAGCAGAGTTCTCAAGTTATCTGGGGGGTTATATGTAAATATTAAAAAGGAATTTTAAAACAGGGTTTCTACACAGAGTACATTTACAGAGTAGAATGCTGTCTGAAAAATAAATTAACATTACTTACAAACAAATGTCAGAAACAAAATGGTGTGAAACTCACCATCAAAGAGAGAGTCAAGGCTTCCTAATATACCATTAACCTTAACATTATTATCAGTGAATAAGGGAGATGATTTCCATGAATCATTCCTTTCCAAACTGGACTATGAACACCTACCACCCACTAAGCTATTCATCCTGAAGCTTCTCTGGATCTCTGGAATTCACACAGTGGAAGTGTCCTCCTCTCTTGCCAGTGCTCCCTCTGATTGGCTCCATCTAAGGAGTGCCCAGGAGAATAGTATTTCATTCTTCTCTAGGCTGTACTCCAGACTTCATCTATCATGCCTTTCCAATGGGCACCTTTTCCAGCTTTCCCTTCTCCCCCACTTTTTTCAGTGTCTTTTAATATGTTGTCTTTCCCCATTAGAATTTCAACTCTTTGAAGGCACGCAAGAAAGAAAGAAATATGTATTAGGTGCCTACTATATGCCCTGCACTGTGCAAAGCATTTCATTAATATTATCTCATTTAATGATAACATGTATTATAATATAATGTGAAGATGTATATATGTATATATATATATATATTATCACAACAACTCTGGGAGATGGGTACTATTTTTATCTCCATTTTATAGTTGAGGAAGCTGAGGCATACAGAAATTAAATGACTTGATCAGGGTTATACAGCTAGTGAGTGTTGAAGGCCAGATTTATACTCAGATCTTCCTGACTCCAGGCCCATATTCACTATGTCACAAGGACTATCCTTTTTTTTACCTGTATTTGTATTTCCAGTGCTTGGCACAATGCTAGGTACATTGCAAGCACTTAATAAATGCTTGTTGACTGACAAAATATAACACTACATTAAACTACATTAGCTGGAACAGTCAGAAAAAAGCCTATATTTAATATTCCAGATCCATAATGATGTGATTTGATAAATATTTACCTTTATGATGCGAAATAAACGAAGAAACCTCACAACTTTTATAAAAATCATAATTTTACTCAAATGGTCGGAAATTTCATTTTTTCTTTCAAATATTATTTCTCCAACGAGGTCAATCAATGTTATTGCTAACTCACATATGTTCCAACTATGTAAGAAAAATCTCTTCCTCATTGCTGTTATCTGTTTGAGCAAAAATTCATATATTTAGCAGTTGAGATTTGACAGCTGACTGACCACAAGAAAAGAAAAAGCTACAGACAGATTTTTCACTGAACAACAGTAAATATCGCACGTTTGTCCTATAGCCCAAATACACACATGGTCAGTAGGGAGAAGAGACATCAGAGAGAAGAAATGAAGGAATGATGGAAAGCACAGCTATTTACCAACCAATAGCCTTGCGTCTTTGAAGGATCCTTTCCTTAGAGACAGTTACTGATATTCATACTGATATTCATTATTATAGTTACTGATGTTCATTATTATAGGCTCAAGTCATTTAGAAATTGTGGTCTTGCACAATATGCTCTATTTGTGAAGTCAGGTAACTGTGTAATGTGTGTGTGGTTTTTAATTTCATTAAAATGGTTCATTTGTAGGTGTGATATATACAAATTTTGTCTACTTAGAACACCACATCCCAAGAAGATGTGAGATTATAAGATATGTTAGACCTTGATAATTTAATTAAAAGTCACTCTCACAAGGAATTGGCCATATAATTACATCAAACCTTTGCTTCATCTCTATTGGTGGGGGTGGGGATGGGGGTGGGGTAGGGTTAGAGGTAGAGGTAAAAGGGTCTATATCTGGGATTTTATCAGTGTAGGGAACTTCTTTCTTTCCACCAATGTAGATCTAGAACTCTTCCATGAGTTAAGAGTCTTAGAGAGTTTCCTGGGGGCACTGATAGGTTAAGTGACTTGTTCGTGGTCACTTAACTAGCATGTACCCAGAGTAGAACTTAAACCCTGGTCTTCCTGATGCCAAGTCAGGCCTTCTAACCACTAAGTCATATTGCCTCACTCTTGCACTCACACATACAGCTGTCTAAGGTGACAGACACATAGAGTGCTTGCTTCTTGCTCATGTCTAAACAACTGAAACAAAGTAGAGGATTATACTGGCATATCTGCAGCTTTCTTGGATGGATTTCTACATGTGAATTATTCTAACAAGACAGCTGAAGGAAGCAGATAATTATAAACTGTTCTATTTCATACTAGCCATGTCATCATTGTTTAGTGCTGTTTCTCTATCTATTCTCCTTTAGAATCTACAAATATGCGTTCCTTCAATCAGGGTTCTCAATTTAGGCTTATTCTAATCATGACTTAAAATTGATATCAGAGCCTTTCATATTTGTATATATCTGCAAAGACCCTACAGACATTTTCAGGCAATTTTTCATGTGCAAGAGCTATTTTTATAACTATTAAGTTTTCTATTTCTGGACTATTCTGTTTCTTCTCACCTATCATGGGATTGAGTACTGCTATAGAAAATCTATACTTGTCCATTAGTCAATTTAGAAAATGTTGACTTAGAATTTCTGGCAAGAGGAAAAACTTACTTCTAACACTATATGTATATATATATATATATATATATATATGACAAAATGCTCTTTTTCTTACAAGCCACACACTCTGTTACTACATATATGCCTGGCTTAGGATAGTAAGGTTTAATTTGAATTTTCAAATGGTCTTGGACCAAAAGCTAGGAAAGTCTTTCTTCCATTTTTATCCAAGTTATCATGGAGACTTCCTTGCCAAATGAATATTTAGCAGACATAGAATCCTAATCAAATGTGAAATAAATTTTGGATGGAACATATTTTGTGGATGAAACAGAAAAAGATTTGGAAAATTTGGGACCCAAGTTTTCTTAAGCAACTTTTCAATTCAATTCAACTTAGTACTTTCTCTAAAATGGAAAAGGCTTCATCGTTGTCAGCCACAAGTACTGTTTACTGGTTTTTGCTGCATTCTTCCCTTCTCTTGAGAAGATGTAAAGGATATATGGCACTCTGAGATAAAATATACACTACACGTGCATCTAAAATGGATATGTTGATTTTGTAATTAAAATTATTTTAGAATGTCACAAGTATCCTAAGAAAGAACATGTTCCAACTGTATGCTATTATAGACTTATAGAGCTAGAAGGAGATTAGAAATAACTAATTTAAACCTCTCATTTTACAGATGAGGAAACTGAAGCCAGCAAGCCCAAGGAACTTG
The DNA here is from genome assembly GCF_900497805.2 of Vombatus ursinus. Taxonomy (NCBI): domain Eukaryota; kingdom Metazoa; phylum Chordata; class Mammalia; order Diprotodontia; family Vombatidae; genus Vombatus; species Vombatus ursinus. Next base: position 21,980,046 of record NW_020941197.1, read on the forward strand.
CCCAGGATCAAATTGGTGGTCTGTGATAGAGCCAGGAATAGAACACAGGCATCCTAATGCAAATTTCAGTACATTTTAAAGTTGACGAAATTTAGTTTTCTTTCTTCTTCTTTTTTTTTTTTTTTAGTAATAACTCAATACAGATTTACATTTATGTACTTATTTTAAAACTTCTTCATCCTTTTCTTCTAGGTAAATGATTATCCAAATAATATGTCTTCAGCTTATAAAATAACCTTGGAAGATTATATTTATTGGTGGTTTGGTTTCAAATGTATGCTTCCATTATCTTTGTACCATAATAATAACTAAATACTTCTAGAGATTCATTATTTCCTTGGTATGGGTACTCTGCCCATCAATATAGATGACAACCCCTCTATACCTTAGTGGATGTATTCATGAGTTGCGGTAGCCATAAACACATTATTTGGTGGTTAACCTTACGCCTAGCCTTTCTGAGTTCACTGGCTAGTCCTCAAATGATAGTTGAACATTGATATTCAAATCCTTTCCAATTTGGTAGGATCTGCCAAAACTTTTGCTTTGCTGGAATTGCCTTTGAGAATCCAGCATCACATTTAAATCTTGATAAGGCATTGGAGTAGGATCTTTAGAGAGGACTTCGTTGATCCTCTACTACATGTTGGAAAGAGTCCTGGACTTGGAATTATAGTGTATGGGTTCAAATCCCAGTTCTTTTGCTTATTAGCTGTGTGACTTTTGAAATATCTCTTCCCTTGTCTGGGCTACAGACATTCCCTCTGCAAAATGAAGGGTTTGGCCTGGATAATTCACCAAGGACCCTTTCAAGGTCTAGATCTATGATCTTATGACTTCAATTATAATAATAATGATTATGACCGTATCTTGCAATTGCAAAATACTTTTCAGTTTATTAATCAATCAACAAGCCTTTATTAGGCACTGTGCTAGGTGCTAGAAGTGCTTATATATATATATATATTATTTTTTTTGATCTTCAGAACAGCTCTACGAAGTAGGTGGGATACTTTTTTTTTTTTTTTGCCTAAGCTCACAAAGCTAGTAATTAATAAATCGGGAACTAGAGATAAAGTCTTCTGCCTCTAACTCAGGTATTGTTGTTTCTGCTAGTCTGAACAGTTTCTCCTACACCACATGTTTTCAATTTTCCTGTAACACTTCAAACTGCATTTATATTTCCCAAACGACAGATGTAATTCACTATCTTTAATGTCTAGCTTTTTAGCCTCAGTCTCATAAGACAAGAGTTGAAATATGATCACATTTCTAGTTGCGTTTGTAAATGTCTAAACATTTACTCTGCACTGAAGTGTATAAATCAACATTAATTTTGTACTGATAATTGAGGAAGAATTTTTGACATCCCTTCAGGTCGCTAGTGATACCTAAGTGGTATGACAAAACCAAGTTTGGGAATTATTTCTTTAAACACAACACATCTAAAATCACACACACACACACACACACACACACACACACACGAACACACATATAGATGGGCAATAGATGATTATTACCTTAAATATGGCCTCCAGTATGTAAAACAAAATGAATGTATGATTTATGACTTTGACTTCCTTGTCATAGATCACGTTTAATTGTGGTAACAAAGAAATTACAAGAGGAACCATACTCAATATGATCACAAGATATCCAGTGAATTCAAATTCGTCACTAAACACGATCTTATGACAAAATACAAGAATTGGCATTCTGTTTAAAATAAAGTTTACAGAAGAAAAATTATAGCATTATTATATACTTAAGCTCTTTGTCAGACCTGTTAGGACCCATCAGAGAAACTAGGTCCTCATTGCCATTATCAGCACCTATATAATCCTACTTTTATGCTAGAAAATAGCCTAGACTTTCCAGCTGTTATCTGACCATATCAAAAGAAAAGCTTAAAATGAAGACTAAAAACCTTTATTCCAGCATCAAAAGTTGCATCCCAATTGTGCTGTTGTGTGGACACACATACATGCTCTTGATCTTGAGCTGCAGTTCCAGGAACCTGCTCTAAGATCCATTTCCCTCCTAGTTTCCTTGTGTATGACTTGGACCCTCACTTGTGCCCAGAAGTTCTGCCCATACTTTTCATTTCTTGTATTTTTTGGAATGTTTGAATACTGTTCATATTCAGGTTGGACTTCTGATTAGAAACAATTTTACCGCAAGTTCCCATTTTGACCTGACTCACTAGACTTTAACTTTGCTATTAAATAACCCTCATGGTAAATTTATTCTACCGGCCTCACTCAGGAGAGAACCTTGCCTTATATTTCACTGAGAAAAAGAGAAGCCATTTGCTGAGACCTTCCTCTTCTCCTCATCTCCCATCACTCACATGCCTTCTGCCACTGTCTCCTCCTTCACCCTTTTCTCACAAGGGAATGGCTCTTTTCCTTACCAAATCAAGTGATCCCTTTCTATCCCATCTTTTCCAACAGATTGCCCACTCTATCATCTCCACTCTCCCTGTCTGCTGGCTGCTTCTCCCCTGCCCACACACATTCGTATCTTCCCCACCCTTGACCCATCTATCCTCACTAGCTCTTTTCCCATATCTTTCCTCCTTTTTGTGGCTAAACTCCTAAGAAAGTCACCTACAATATATGTCTCCAATTCTTTCCTTTAACTCTCTTCTTAACTCTACAGTCTGACTTCCAACCTCATCATTCAACTGAAACAGCTCTCTTACAACGTTAACAAATTCTTAATTGCCAGTTTTAATTGCCTTTTCTTACTCTTCATCATCTTTGACTTCTCTGCAACCTTTAACACCATTGATCATCCTCTTTTCATTGATACTCTCTTCTCTCTCAGTTTCTGTGACGCTACTCTAGCTCGATTCTTCTCCTACTCCTCTGAGCACTCCTCAGTCTCCTGTGTTCAGTCTTCATATAGGTCATGCCCACTAACTGTGGCTATTCCCCAGGGATCTGTCCTCTAAGATATGTGTATATACATATATGTAATATTTTTATATTATGTGTTTATAATTACATATTACATGTATTATATATTTCATCTGGTGGTCAGCTCGCATGGATTCAATTGCCATCTCTATACAAATGATTCCCAACCTACTTATCTAGCCTTAACCTCCGGACTTATATTTTTAATTGCCTTTTGGACATCTTAAACTCAAAACGTCTAAAATCGAACTTATTATCCTTTTCTCCAAAACCTTTCTCCTTCTAAACTTTCCTTCCAGTCATCCATCCAACTTATACCTAGTTGTCATCCTCAACTCCTCACTTACCACTCATATACAAGCTGTTGCCAGGTCTTGTCCACTTCACCTCAACATCTCTGATTATGCCCCCTTTTCTCCTCCGACACTGCCACCGGCCTGGCCTGGGATCTCACTACTTCATGCTTGGACTTACTGCAATAACCTGCTGGTTGGTCTTCTTGCCTCAAATCTTTCTCCCATTCCAGTCCATCTTCCACTTAACTATCAAATTGATCTTCGTAAAGAGCAGGTCTGACCATATCAACCCACTACTCAATAACCTATATCAAATCTATAAAAGGATCAGATCTAAAAAATCCTCTGTTTGGCATTTCATACCCTTCCTAACCTGACCGCCTTCCAACTTTTCCAGTCTTTTTATACCTTACCCACCCCAACATTTTTAGAGATCTGAACTCCTTGCTTTTCCTCACTTAAGATAATTCATTTCCCTTTCTCTGTGAATTTTCACTTGCTGTCCTCCATGCCTGGAATTCTCTCCCTCCTCATGTATATCTCCTGGCTTGTGTGGCTTCCTTGAGTCCTAGCTAAAGTTCCAATCTCTTCAAGAAACTTTTCCTAATCTCCCCTAATGCCTTCCCTCTGTTGATAATCTCCAATTTATTCTGTATATAGCTTGTTTCTACAAAGTCATTTGCATGTTGTATCCTCTATTGGACTGTGAGCTCAAGAGCAAGGGCTGTTTTTTGCTTTTCTTTCCCCAGTGATTAGCCCAGTGCCAGGAGACACTTCATAAATACTTATTGACTGGCTGATGCTTGCCCTTCTGCTCTACCTGCAAGCTAGTGTTAACACATTTACATTACAAACCAAATAACATCTTTATTCCATAATCATCTTAGATCACAGGTTCTTAGTTTTGTTTTTGTTTATGGACCCTTTGGAGGTCTGAGGAAGCCCATTGACCCCTCAGAATAATATTTTTAAATGTATAAAATAAAACATGTAGGATTACAAAGGAAATACATTATAGTGAAATATATTATCAAAATTGTTTTAAGTCCGCAGGTCCTAGGCTATGAATACTTACCTTGGAATAAAAGCAAAGAATGTAATAATATATTTCGTAGTAAATTTTTTGATAAAATTTTTCTTAAAGGTTGATGGATTAACATGCCAAATGAATAAAGAAAAAAAGTATATTGTTTATGTAACCTCATAAATGAAAAATAAAAAATGGTATTCATTAGCTTAATATTTTAGACTTAGCCTGTAGCTATATTTCATCATTCACAAATACCAAGGAGTGACTTCTAGCCATCCTTCTGTAGCTTATTTATTCATTTTTAATTTTTAAGAGAGAGCTTTCAGGAAACAATTTAGTGAAAAAAATAAACTAAGAGCTAGAGTTCTGTTTCCAGTACTAACTGAAGCAATTATTAAAAATTTGGGGAGCAAAGTAGTCAAGTTTACAAAAACTTTTAGCTTATTTCCATTTCAGAGAGGCAGCATGAAAGAATTTAGGATTTGGAGCCCAAAAAACTGAGTTTGAATTTGAGTGCAATAGTTACTCTCTGCGTAACCATAGTTACTGTCTGGGTTACTTGCATGATCTAACTCCTGGGGCGGCTACAAGAAAAGTACTTTGTCAACTCTAGTGCACTGTAGAAATAAGTAATCATTAAAAACATGGCTATCTTTAATAATTACTATTCTATGTTACTACACAGTAAATAAGGAATTAAACCTTGGAAACTTGGAAAAGTTTGCATAAATGTAATTACATTTAAATTAGAGTTGTATGGTACTCACTTTGGGGGCACTCCTTTCTCTTTTTTAGTGTTATAAACCAAATTTAGTAATATTTTCCTGAAGATATTAAAAATTTTCTTTTCTTCAGCATAGGCCTGTATTGTCTGAAAACTCATAAATCTGAAATGAAAAAAAAAAGAAAGATAAGAAATTCAAATGTATTCCTGGGATATTTTGACTTCAAGTTCATCAGAAAGCAAGCCTTATTTCCTGGCTAGACAGATCACATTAAATGAGCTGTAGTGACTGTTGTCATGTTGTTCGTCAGGAGGAAAATGGCTGAAAAAAATGGCCTAAATCTTTTAGTGGACAAAGACCAGTTTTGTAGAGCCTTTATCAAGCTTGTGGGTCACACTGCACCATAACAAGGCATGAGCACTCACTCTGAGAAGATGAAAAACTCCTGACTTGGTCAAATCCAAAGAACCTCAATGATATAAGGGGCTACAATGGAGGAATCTGCTTTGCTTGACTATGCATATAAGTTAAAAGGGCTTTGTTTTTCTTTTGCAAGGTAAAGGCGGAATAAGGGTAGACTAAGGTAAGGAAGAAAGAAGGAGAGAGAGAGAGAGAGAGGAAAGGGAGGGAGGGAGGAAGGAAGGAAGAAAGGAAGAAAGAAAGAAAGAAAGAAAGAAAGAAAGAAAGAAAGAAAGAAAGAAAGAAAGAAAGAGAAAGAAAGAGAAAGGAAGGAAGGAAGAGAGAGGGAGAGTGAGAGAGAAGGGGAATAGAGAGAGAGAAAGGAAAGAAGGAAGGAAGGGTCACTGAGGCATCTTTTTTTATTTTTAACAACGCAGAAAAGAGAACTGAAAGAAGTATAGACAAGCACGGCACCTTTGAAAGTTGTAGGCCCAACTCACATACTTTAGAAGAAAGAAAACTATATAAAACAGTGATCTACAATTTCATATAGGGCAGCTAGGTGGTTGGGCATTGGGCTTGGAATTAGGAAGACTCATCTTCCTGAGTTCAAATCTGATCTCAGACACTTACTAGCTATGTGAGCCTGGTGAAGTCACTTAACCTTCTTTGCCTCAGTTCCTTCATCCGTAAAATGAGCTAGAGAAGGAAATGGCAAACCCTTGCAGTATCTTTGCCAAGAAAACCCCAAAATGGTATCATTAAGAGTCAGACAGGACTGGAAGGACTGAACAACAAGTTTCATGTACAATTTACTTTCTCATTATAGGTGGAAATGCCTGTTTTATTTAGTGTTTATTAAGTTCAGAATAGAAAAATAGGAAAAAAAAATCTAAGGGTATCATTGGAGGGATTTTCCTCATCAGTGAAATAACAGATTTATTACAAATATCTCCATCTACCCATCCACCACCCTAATTCAGGACCTCATTACTTGTTATTTGGATATCATCTCTTGCTATATAGTTTTTAACTGGTTTCCCTGCTTTCAGCTGCTGTCTCCAATTGAACTTTCACACAGCTAGCAAATCAATTTTCTCAAGTTTGACCATGTCACTCCCCTACAAAATTAATACATGAACACACACACACACACACACACACACACACACACACAAAATCTACTTAACATAACATCTGTTCACACAGTCTGAATCCTAGCCAAACTAGCCTACTAGCTATTTCCCATTCATTAAATAACTTTCTATGTCTCTACTCCATGGAATTAGATTGTTCCCCACTCCCCACCCCACCCCCAGAATAAGACCATCACTTCTAATCTCATCACCATGGTGCTAACTAAAGCCTTGATTAACACCACCTCTCTCAGCCTCCTCTCACCTCTGTTTGCAGGGCTGGAGGGTGAAAAGGTCATGGTCTCCCACAGTATCCAGGGCCATCTCCAGTCATCCTGATCTATATCTTGCCACTGGACCCAGATGGCTCCAGAGGAGCAAGTGAGGCTGGTGACATTACACAGCCCTCTCTCACTTAAATCCAATTCATTGCAAGTCATGGCATCACCTTCCTGACTGCCATGGCTCTCTTCGAGAATGAAGGACAAACAGCAACCTGTGGGTAACATGAGCTGCCTGACTGGGGACTGATCCTCCTCTCCCTGCCTCTCCTTGCTTCTCTTTTCCTCCTTCCTCTTCCTCTATCCTCATAAGGTAACATACCCTTACCTGCTCTGCCCAAAGGAATGTAAATTTTGACTGCTGAAAACTGACAAGCTATCTTTGGGTTTACAGGCTTAGATTTCTTTTTTTTTTCTTTTTCTTTTTTTTAGGCAATTGAGGTTAAGTGACTTGCCCACGGTCATACAGCTAGTAAGCGGCCAGTGTTTGGTCTGAGGCCGGATTTGAACTCAGGTCCTCCTGACTTCAGGGCCGGTGCTCTATCCACTGTGCCACCTAACTGCCCCTTTAGATTTCTTTCTTAAGGACCATACCTTAAACCCAATTCACTCTGCGTCTCATTGATTGGCATAGATTGCAACCCAAACTCCCTGGCCCCCTCTCCCCCAAGTGGTGATTGTTTGGGCTCTGATTGGCCCAAATGTAAATAGTGTTCTCCCTTTGAGAAAGAAGGACAAAGAACAACAACAACCTCCTTTTATGTGTTGTCTCCCCAATCTACATTTGATTGTGAGCTTCTTGAGGGCAAGAACTGGATTTCTTTTTATTAATTGTATTTCCAGTATTTAGCACAGTGCCTGGCACATAGTAGGCCCTTTGTTGTCATTCATTTGTTTTTCAGTCATGGCCAACTCTTCATGACCCCATTTGGGGTTTTATTGGCAAAGATACTGGAGTGGTCTTGCCATTTCCTTCTCCAGCTCATTTTACAGATGAGGAAACTAAGACAAATAGGGTTAAGTGACATGCCCAGGGTCACACAGCTAGTAAATGTCTGAGGCCAGATTTGTACTCAAGAAGATGAGTCTTCCTGACTCCAGGCCTGCCACTCTATCCCTTGGGCCACCTAGTTGCCACAGTAGGCCCTTAATCAATGTTTATTGGATTTATTGGATTGGATTGCCCTAATAGGATGTCATTCATAAGAGTAAGGGCTATTTTTTTTGTCTTTGTATCACCAGTACCTAAGATAGTCCCTTGAATGTAGTTGACTCTTAAGAAATATTTGTTGAATAAATGAATGAAAGCATTAAATAGGCACTTACTCTCCCTTTTTATCGCCAAAACTCCCTGCAGCGCCTACCAAGACTTTGACTGCACTTTGGGACAAAATCTCACTTGTGTATTGCCTTTCATAGCTTGCCTTTAAAGAAATAATGAAATTAATTATAATAGGGAAGGGTAATAAGATGTCATACTGTCCTTTTCTCTAGGGAGAATAATTTTGTATGCAGAAATAATAAGTGCTGAAACACTTTTTTTTTGCTACATTTTAGCCTTCATATAGAATTCAATCTGTGAGATCATATAGATTGAACACCTTGATCATGCATGTATGCTAGTAACTTAGCTTATTTTCTACAAGCATGCTTCCCCAACATCCACTGTCAGTGACTGTGTGACACATGAAAAAGCGTGTGGAATGGAATATTAGAAAGAAAATGACAACAACCACTAGATACAGCACTAGAGAATAATAAATGAAGAAAAAGGACCAAAAGCCTTCTCCCTGTTAGTGGTTTTTCCCTTTTTAAATTATCATGTATATATTTATCTGTTTCCATGTGCCATTCTTACCCCACCCCCAACAATAAAATGTAAACTCATTGAGGGAAGGTCTTGCTTCTCATTTTGTCTGTGTGTAGCTCCTCCATACCCAGCACAGTGCCTTGAACATAACAGGTACTTAATAATGAGCGCTTGCTAGTTTGAATTGGATTGGTCTGGTCTGGCCAGGAGTGGTGCCTTACCTCCATTCCTTAAAAAATGTAACCTTAATCCTTAAGTACACAATGCATTGAATTGATGGACATTAGAACGACTATCTAATGACCTTGCAACAATACCTCTGAAAAGCTTTGTGCTACTGTAGGCGATATGGCAGCCTATATATTTAGCACCAAGGGTTGTAAAGTCCTTTATGGGTCTTGGTTTTTATATAGGCCAGAGGGTCTATATAAAGCCTATATATAGGAGAGGCAGTGTTCTATAGCAGATACACTCCAACTACAGAACTGGACTTGGGGTTACTAAGGTTCCGATTTGAAAATTGTTATTCACTTCAGCACTACCTAAACGTTAACTATGATCAGATGTGTATTTAATGTTGGGTTTCCTTTCCTTATGTAAATACCAAGGAAAGAGACATTTGAGTTGAACATAAGTCAAGATTAGCCAAAGTAGGAGGTTAGCATTTTTTTTTTTGGCTGAGGCAATCAGGGTTAAGTGACTTGCCCAGGGTCACACAGTTAGTAAGTGTCAAGTGTCTGAGGCCAGATTTGAACTCAGGTCCTCCTGACTCCAAGGCCAGAGCTCTATCCATTGTGCCACCTAGCTGCCCCTAGAATTTTTTTTTTAAGACAAACAAAAAAAATAAAACAAAGTACTAACTATTTGTGCTGATAAGAGGCGTATTCTTGCCAGTTCCATGATTTCAGTGCTAATGCCAGCCTCTCCCATTTCCTTGTTACAGCTCGGACATTTGATCTTCTGATCTGCATCTTCTGGTGTCAACTAATTGTAAAAATCAAATATGCTACTATAAATACAGAATTAGTATATACATCAAGTAATTAGCAAACAGGATTTTTTTTTTCCAAAAAGGATAAATAATGAAGGAAAAAAATCTTTCATCTGATATCAAAAATACTATTTCCAGAACTAATCAAATTATCTGGATATCCAAAATTCTCCAAATAGGTAGGCAATGGCTTACTTTATAGATAGCTTATAGAGTTTGGTTTCAGGGAACCAGTTATTTTTCTGAACTGTATTCTGAAGTCCTTGGATTTGGGTTATGATATTGATGGGGTGCTTGGGTGCTTGCACTCAGATCCTACTTCTAAGATCATATTTCTCCCTAGCCTCAAAACACTATCCCTGACAATTTTCTCACCAGCTCAAAGACCCTATCTATGGCAATAACTTGGAGTGGGCCCAGTAAGGCAAACTATCTCACTCTCTCTCCCTGTTTCAACAACAATTAGAATTAGAATTACCCCAAATTAGAATGGCCCTTGAATGAACAAGACTAACTTCTCTCAATAAAACTATCATGTACTGATTCCCACAGTTATTGTATACAATCCAGAAGTCAAGTTATAGACATTAACTCCTATCTTGTTACAGACATAATAAACCAAAATATACCCCTACACCCCTTAGGAACCCTCTCTCTGGTTTCCAGTAGTGAATGACACCTGTGCCCAGGGTTGTATGTTACCACTTAATTAGCATACTGGCCACATAATTCACTACTTTTCCTATATAAGCTTTAGTATCATTCTTGTTAGATGGCAAGCTCCCTAGGGAGCTCTGTTCACCATATTAGCATTACAATAAACTTTTTACCACATGACTGGAAGACTGCTTGACTGGATGAATTCTTTCCAGACAAGTCTGTGTTGTATTTTGGTATTTTGAGGTTCCTACATCCCCAAACTGCATCAATATCACCCAGGAATCTAAGGGCTTTTTTCCCACTGCCAGGTTCCCTGAACTAGGGTTGAACTTACCATTGGTTTTGACTTACTTCTACTGGAGTGTGAATCACTGATTAAGGATCATAGGAGTCATCTTTGGAACACTTTTTCATCTGATACCCTTTCTTCAGCTAACACCAGGAACATGAGGTAATTTCATCCCATTCCACTATAGTAGATTCTGTGGGGGATGCTGTTAGGTAAGATAATGAAAAATATTATGACAGCATTCTCCATAGCACCTGACTGGGATGGAAAGACCTCTTGCCCCTTAAATAGGGGCCTAAAACTCCAGTGGGGGGGCAAGTCAGAACCAATGTTCTTCCTATTGTGCTATTAATAATAATATCAATAATGATAATAACTAGCATTTATATAATGTATTACAAATATTATTTCATTTGATCCTCACTACCACCCTAAGACGTAGGAACACATTCTGTATATATTAATTAATATCTACAAAGTTCCTCCCCCCCACTATTGTGCTAAACATTAGAGAACCACTGTAACTTGTCTATTGATCCTAAAGATCAAGAATCATGAATCTGTACTCATTTCATGAATTAAATTTACTTGAGGTTAATCACATCATACTCTGTAGGGAAGATAAAATAGATTAATTGCTTACCTTATATGGATTTTGAAATGCGATTTTTTTGTCAACCAAGTTCCAATCTGCATTGGCAAGATCTCTGTCAAATCTTAAAGCAGAGGCTGCAATCTTGGTTATTTCTTGAAAATGTTGAACTGTGTAATAGAGTGACTTGCGTTTTGTTAATGTAATATCACGGAGGCCTATCAAACAAAGAATGAGTCTTTAAATTGTGGAAGGCTTGGCTTCTCTCTGTAGATTTATATGATTTCCACTCATTCAGCTTTTAATGTCTTGATAAGAAATATGAAAGGAAATGAAAACTGAGACACTCAAATCAGCCAGTTTTATGATGGAAACAACTTAGAATTTCAAATGGTTTTACTTCCATACTTTCTTTCATTTGGAAGAATGAAAATCAGGGTCAGAATGCTTGTGAACAAAATTACCCATACTCCCTTGTTTTCAGTAAGAGTTTCATACAAAATACAGAATTGTTGTCAGCCAGAATAAAAGCTTTCTAACTCCCCATTGTTTCAATTGCCTTCACTTCAACCTAAGCTCTGTTCAAAGACAAAAGTGAAACAATCCCTGCCTTCAAGGAACTTATATTCTACTGTGAGGAGGCAAGATGTCCATATGTGTCTATACAGATTCTCTCTCTCTCCACACACACATATACATACACATGTATATGTGTGTATATGTATATATTGTGCATCTATATCTGTACATACATACATATATATGTATATGTATATGTGTATGTATGTGTATGTATGTATGTGTGTGTATATATATATATATATATATACATATATATATATATACACACAAGTTTTGAGAGGGAAGGAACTAGTAACTTGGGTAGGGAGATTGGGAAAGGCCACATATGGAAGACAATACTTGAACTGAGTCTTTAAAGAAACCAGAGATTCCAAGCAGTGGAGGTGAGGAGGTAGAGCATTCCAGGCATGGGGGACAGCCAATGAAAAGGTTCAGAGAAGGAAAACAAGATAGCATGTATGCAGAATAGCAAGGAAGTCAATATGATTGAACTTTAGAGGGCATGGAAGAAAGTGATGTGTAAGACTGGAAAGGTAAGAAGGGGGAAGATTGTGATGAAATTTGAATGTTAAGCAGAAGAGTTCATATTGATCCTAGAAGTAATAAAGAGTCACTGGAGTTTATTTAGCATGTGGAGTAGGGGGATGGGACATCTCCCCCACATCCTATCATTTGCCCAGGCGTCTTAAGATCTTTAACCTCATTCATGACCCACCTCAAGTGCCACCTCATCACTTGGAAGGCCATCTCCATCCTAGCTTTTTCCCCAATACAACTTTTAATACTCTCTCCCTCCTCAAAAATCTTCATTTTACTAATCTGCCATGTATCTTTCCCGTGAAGTATAAACCTCTTGAGGATAGTAATTTTTTTTTCATTTTTATTCCTGTATCACATGCCTTGTATATAATGTTTGCCGAATTGAATTGAATGGCTGCTTCAAAATAGTCAAAGTAAAAAAAAGGAAGATACCAGTTCAAACTCTGCCTTAGATACTTAATAACTTGTGACCCAGGGTGAGTCATTTAACTCCTTGTGGCTGCGGTTTCCTCATCTGTAAAATGAGGTGGTTGAATTCAAACACACTTATGATCTCTTCTAGGTCTACATCTATGACCCTAAGTTTATGACTGATATACCACATATTACTTTTTTTTTCACATTTGGTTTTAATTTTCTCAATAGTACATTGCATTTTGCCATTATTGCCTTTTTAGTTCTTCTAGTCTCAGTAGCTATTTATGGACTTCCTGTACAAAAGTTTTATTTTGTTTGTTTTGACTGATTATCTTTTATAAGTCAAAGTAATTGATTTGAAAACCCATAAAATAGGCCAGGAAAGACAAAGGAGTCAGGACAAATAGCTTAATTGACCCTGATGTTAATTATCCATATTTCCCAGTTTGTTCCAATTTCTACTTCTGCCTGTGTAGAATTATATTTATTTGGCATGTAACTTATTTGGGTTCATGATGATCAATTTTTAGCTTAATTAGCAGAAGCCATTTTGAGTTGAATGCTACCTAGGATTTTGGTCCAGCCTTTTCATTGATCTGCTGTGTGGTCTTGGGCAACTCATTTAATTTCTCTGGGACCTGGATTTCCTCACTGGTAAAATTAATAGGTTGTATTAGATAGACACTGTTTACTATCTCTTTTCGTAGATTCTCTGCATATTTTTTGTCTTCACAATATAAATATGGCTTACCTAAGTGGATAACTGCTCGAGGTAATGTGATTGAATTCATTAACAAAGTAATTAAACATACTGTCACTCCATGAAGTAATATCTAGAACAGAAAAACAAAACAAGAAATCTCCGGCAATTCATATATTATATCATTACCAATGTAAAATTAAGATCACTCTTAGCTATATTAATAACCCTGTGTACAAGTAGCTGATTCAACTTTAGCGTATAGGCAATTTTCCTTAAAATTGTATGTGGTAGTAGCATATGGTTGCCCTGCCATTCCTTTCCTTGCTCCCCAAACTGCTTCTTTGTGTCTTTGAGTGCTGTGCATCTACGTCACAAAGATCACCTGACCTGGGGAAAGAACAGGTCATGGCAGAGAAGCCCTGCTAGGCCCTATTGCCCTGTGAATTCTCTTTTCTGCTTCTTTTTATGCTTTCCAGAGGAAAGCATTGTATACATTTAGTTCTACTTCTTCCTCGCCTCCATTTCTTATACTTCATGATAAAACTCCTTGCAGAGATTAGGTAGAAACATGAACTAAAGACTTCTCCATCTCAACCTAGATGACATTGCTTTAAAAGTGCTAGCTTAGAAAATACTCAACATTATAAACAATTCCCTTTTCCAATGGCCAGACCATAAAAAAGATGAATGACCCAATGTGGAGCTAGAATAACTAGTATTTAAAAGTTTACTGTCATGTGGTATAGTGCAAAAAAGACCAGACAAGGAATCAAGAGATCTGAATTTTGCCATAAATAGTCTCTACAACCTTAGACAAATCTATTTTGGCACTAATAAAAGTATTGGACCCAATGTTCTCTAATTTCTCTTCCAACTGTGAAATTGTTTGTCTATGGTTTGAGCTGAGCAGAATTAAATAAAGATTGGAAAGGCAAATTTATTTCAAAGAGGCAAAAGGAACTATGAAGGATGACTGATATAAAAGCTTTTATTGAACCAATTCTGTTTCCTGGTTTAGGTCTTCAGTATATATTATTCTGTGGTTAAGGATCTGTTGAGTTATTCAAATACCAACAGCAGAAACATAATATCAGACTGTGTATGGTGAAGTAGAATCATGGAATAAAGAATAAGGAGGTAAGAGGTAACTCAAAGATCATCTAGTGAAACTGCTCATTAATCTTCTTTAAAATATCACCCACAATTAGTCATCCAACCTTCACTTTGTTGAGTCTTTGAGGTGCGTTTGACTCTTGATGACCCTATTTGGAGTATTCTTGGCAAAGATACTGGAATGGTTTGACATTTCCTTCTCCAGCTCATTTTACAGGTGAGGAAACTGAGGCCAACAGGGTTAAGTGGCTTGCCCAGGGTCACACAGCTAGTAAGTGTCTGAGGCCAGATCTGAACTCAGGCCTTCCTGACTCCAGGCCTGGCACTCTATCCACTGCTCCCCATAACTGTTCTAACCTTCACTTAAAGATTACCAAATGGTTAATCTGCAGTCTCTCAAGGCAGTCCATTCTACTTCTGGAGAGCTTTTTCACAAGAAGGACCAACAAGGATTTTTTAAAATTTTCTTTGGCAATTTTATTATCACGTTATTATAATTTTGCCTGTGTAAATGCACTTTACATACAAATAATTTTTGGCAAATATCATATTTTACTTAAAAATAAAAATTTTCATCTTATTACCTCTAATATGTATAAGAGGACTGCATCAATTGATGCAGTTTGCTTCTTCAAGGTATTCTTAAATTCTAGTCCTTTAAGTTAATTGTTACGATTTTTCTTAATTACATCTCAATATTTTTAAGGATCTGTGTTCCCGATAGAGCATGTTTGCTCTATCAATGCAGAGTCCTACCTATCCAATATTTTTTTTTATCCCTGAGTAATTCTTATCCATATACCAGATACCTTCTCTTAGATCCTTGCATAGTTCAAGATAACAGGGCAGTACTCAGGCTAACCATTAATTTTTTTTATTATTTTAAAAAATGTAATTGTCTCAGTTCTTTTTCAGATCACCCATTTTCTGGAAGATCTCTTATGCCACTTTTTGCAGGTAAGTCATTGCTGGAAATAGGCTGCAGCTTACTTATGTGCTCCGTTGACTTTTGCAACTTTGAGTCTTCAAAGATTATGGCACTTCAGAATTCGCAGCCCAATGTTACAGCATCAGCAGGAAGATATTATTGTTTAAAAGATTTTGTTTATGTGTGTGTGTGTGAGAGAGAGAGAGACAGAGACAGAGACATAGACAGAGACAGTGAGACAGAGAGAGAAAGATTGAAAGGAGAATGTCAGAGAGCAAGCAGTCAGAATCTTTAAAAGTACTTCATTATGACTAAGCAGCGTAATTGTGGGAAAATCACACAACCTTCCCAAGGAGAGGATTCTGGGAAGATGGCAGAGCAGTTCAGAAAACTTTCAGCTCTCCAAATTTCCTCTACACGCACAAAGACAAAATGTTACCTCAGAGTGAACACCGAGCAACAGAAATGAACAGGAGTCAGGATAAAGCAATAGTCTTCTTAACAACTTCAGAAAACCCTAGGAAAGATTGGACCTCCAGGGGCTGGTGTGCAAACACCTTCAGGCTGACTCTGCAGAATCAACAAACTACAAGCCCTGGGGGCAGCTGGGTTGGGAGGCAGCATCAGCCTCAGGAACTTTCACCTCATGGACAGTGTGGTGCTCAGAAGACTGAGGAGGAGAAGATTGAAGGACCTTCCACTGTTGAAGGACACCAAGAACAGTTGTGCTGACCTGATGCAGTCCTTGGCTACGGGCTGTTGGGGAGAAGGAGCTAACATATGCCTGGTGAGAGTGGTAGCAGAGGGGTGGGGACCCTGTTGGCTGTGGGCACTTGCAGGAGAGCAGAGTTTCTGGTTTCAGCTCCAGGGCAGAGAAGACAGCAGTAGTTTGCAACCACTGGAGGGACCACATGAAGCAAGAGCTTTTACAGGGCAGTGTGGCTGGGACCCTTAGCCATGGCTTAGAGGTAGAGAAGAGAAGAGAGGTAGAGAAGGTTGGGCCCCAGGACAGAGTTCAGAAAATAACAGTAAGAAGGACTTGAGACTTGGAGCATCATTCTCCACCCTTCACAACTAGAACTTGAGTATAATAATAGCTGCTAAATACAAAATAAAAATAAAAAAGAGTAAACAAAGGAGAAAGAACCCAACCATAGATGACTACTATGAGGGTAGAAAAGATCTGGGTTCATATTCAGAGGAAGATAGTGGGGTTAAAAACTATTCCTTTTTCAATGAGAAACATCAAATGGTCACAATTCCAAAAGGTGTTCTTGGAAGAACTTTAAAAAAGACTTTAAAAATAAAATAAGAATGATTGAGGAAAAAATAAGAACCATCCAAGAAAATCAAGAAAATTGTGAAAAGAAAGTCAATTAAAAGGAAATAGAGAATCAAACACTTGAGAAAGAAAATTATTCCTTGAAAACTAGAATTGAGCAAGGGAAAGCTAATTCTGTCATAAGACACTAAGAAATAATAAAACCAAATCAAAAGAATGAAAAAATAAAAGAAAATGTGAAACATCTCATCAGAAAAACAACTGATCTGGAGAACTGATCAAGAAGAGACAACATAAGAGTAGTCAGACTACCTAAAGGTTATGATCAAAAAAAGAATCTTAATAAAATATTACAAGAAATTATCAAGGAAAATCATCCTGTAGTTCTAGAACAAGAAGGCAAAGCAGAAATAGAAAAAAAAAATCCACTGATCACCACCTGAAAGAGATCCCAGGAGGAAAACTTACAGGAATATCACAGTCAAGTTTCAAAGTTCTTAGGTTAAGGAGAAAATATTGTAAACAATAAGAAAAAAAAATTAAATATCATGGAGCTACAATAAGGATTATGTAAGACCTGGCAGCTACTACATTGAAGAACTCTAGGTCTTGGAATACTATATTTCATAGATCAAAAAAGCTGGAGTTATGACCAAAGGTAACTTACCTAGCAAAGTTAAATATAATCCTGAATGAAAAAAAAAATAGACATTTAACAAACTGAAAGACTTTCAGGTATTTGTGACAAAAACAGCAGAACTTAATGTAAAATTCAACATATAAGATCCAGGAAAAATACAAGGTAAACATTAAAGGTCAATTATAAAGGACTCAATAAGGTTTACTTCTTGTACGTAAAAATGTTATCAGTATTCTTATGACTGTTATTATTATTTGGGTAGTTTGAAAGAAAAGCTTGGGCTGAGCTGTGTATGATTGGGTGAATCTAAAAAAATAAAACTGTGTAGGGAGAGATAAAAAGGAGTAATTACCTCATACAAATGAGACATGAAAGGAAGAGCTGATCCAGAAGAAGCAAGTGGGGAGTGGGGGGTTGGGAATAGGGCAGGTAGTGCCAGAACCTTACTCTCTCATTGGAAATGGGATAAAGAGGGAACAACACACATCTAGAAGGGTATAAAAGTCTTTTAAAATTTGAAAGAAGAGGGCAAGGATAAGAGAATGACTCTTAGAGGAGTAGGTAGGTTAAGGCATAGGAAGGTAAGGTAGTAGGTAGAAGTAAATTAGAGGAGTGAGGAAGGATAGGGTTAATAGGGCAAGAAGGGTAGAGAGGAAAATTAGGAAGGAGGGAAATACACAACACATAATTATAGCTTAGAATATGAATGAAATGAATTTACTCATAAAACAAAAATGGATAAAAGATTAAAAATTTGAATTAAATAATTTGTTGCTTTCAGGAAACACAATAAGAATTAGAGATACACACAAAGATGAAATAAAGGGATGGAGTAGAATTAATTATGTTAAAAAAAAGCAGAGGTAGTAATCATGATCTCAGACAACATTAAAGCTAAAATAGATTTAATTAAAAGAGAAAAATAAGGAAACTACACCACATATCACCAATATTAATCAATAGTATTTTAGATCATTTAGACAGAATAAAAAACCTAAGAGTATACCTGCCAAAAAAAAAAAAAAGACAAAAAAAAACACAGGAACTACATGAACATAAACACTTTTTATACAAATAAAGTCAGATTTAAATAATTGGAGTAATATTTATTGTTCAATATAACAATAAATTACAATTTTACCAAACTATTCTACTTATTCAATGCTATCCCAATTAAATTACTTTAAAATTATTTTACTGAGTTAGAAAAAAATAATAACAAAGTTCATTTGGAAGAACAAAAGGTCAAGAATTTCAAAGAAACTAGGGGAAAAATATGTAAAGAAAAGAGATTCAGCAGTATCAGACTTTATACTATAAGGCAAGAGCATTATTGAAATATAAAATGGATAATTTTGATTATTTTAAATTAAACCTTTCTTGTATAAATAAAATTTATGCAGGCAAGAATAGAAGGAAAGCAAAAAACTGAGGGAGAGGAGAACTTTCATAAACAATTTCTCAGATGGGTTGTGATTGTGTTGGAATACTGCTGTGGTATAAGAAATGATGAGCTGATTGACTTAGAAAAACATGGAAAGACTTGGACCTGTGAAGGAAGATGCTATCTACCTCCAGAGAAAGAGATGACAAGTGGAAATATAAATAGTATAGTCTTACACATATATGAATATGTATACATATATATGTGTTTGTGTGTGTGTGTGTATGTATGTTTATAGATATCTATGTATATGTATACACACTACATATATATATATCTCCACATTTAATTGTAGCCTTCTCTAGGGCAGGGAGGGAGAGAAGGAGAAAAAAAAATAAAGTAAAAAGTACACAGCAGATAACAAAAGAAAACCTAGAAGGAAGCAAAGAAAAGTTAGGTAATTTTTTTAAAAAGTGTTTATTATTATTTTATTTATTATTTGTTAATTTTTATTATTTATTTATTAAATAAGTTTTCTTGAAATGTAAATTTATTGTTTTATATTGAATCCTGTCTTTTGTTCTACTGTATACATAGAAATGTACTTTTCTTTTCCTTTTTTCATTTTGTATTTAAGTTAAAAATGAATAAAATGTATATGTATATGTATATACATATGTATCTATCTATATATATATATTCATAACATATCTCCGAGAATGATACATATAAATAGGCATACATATAATATAGTGCTTAGAAAGAGGCCTCAAATTCTATTCCAGTGGCAACATAGAGGAGAGCTGCCCCTGGGTTCTCAAAAGCTATGCCAGTGCACAGTGAGGTCTGGCAGGTATTACCAAGATAGAAAATTTTTGACTTGCAGGTCTGGTGATGGGCAGGATGCCTACCATCTTAATATCAGCCTAGCTACATCTGGAGCTCATTACCAAACCACTGGTCACCAGGTGATTGTTTTGGGTCATAGCATCTACTAAAAACGGAGATGGGAACTGTGGTCAGTATCAATGAAGGGAGCACTCATGTTGATAAAATTATAGATCTTTTAAAGGAGAGAAGATTCCCCTAACTTCTAAGTTTAATAATACTGTTATCAAGCCTTTACAAATTCCATTTAAGAGTTAAATCTCCTCTAGTCATTGGCCCTCAGGCTATATCTGTACTACACAGAGATTTCTAATCATCTAGTTACTTTATCAAGTGATTACTTGAGAAATTGCAATTGGATGATTATAAAACTTGTACTTTAGAAAGTTCATTATTAAATCTGAAATGCTTTTCTATTGTTAGCCCATGTTTGATTTTATTCCTCTGTAGTTTTTTTTAATATTTCCCCTGAGATTCTAGATGTTTTGTCCCCTCTAATAAATTATTTTATCTGATATTATGAAGCAACTGCTTATAATTCAATTGATATAGCACTGTCTATAAATTGGCCCAACCATAAATAATGGACATCCCTTTGTTGATAAAGATCATATTTTATGTCTATAAAAAGTGTATTTATATATCCAAGCCTGATTTGAAAAGTCATCAGAACTGATATTCTTACCTTGGAATACACAAAGGGACTTTGGGAATGCACCTTTAGCTTTAATAGGGAAGTTGGTGCCTTTTCCCCCTTCTTCATAGCCTTGATCTGAACCATTTCTTCTGTATGTGGATAAGTGCTATTGATCTACTTCACTGAAATATACGTAGGTTGTATTCACCAGAAGGATAGCATGGGATAGTGGGTGAATATCCAGCCTCAGAGTTAGGAAAACCTGAGTTCAAATCCTGTCTCTGAAACACATTGGCTGTGTGATTCTGGACTACTCAATTAATCTCTTGATATCCTTAGGCAACTCTCTGAGATTACAAATTGTAGAGCAGTTTCTTCTTCGCATTGGTGGTAGGGCAAGTTTCCAAAGAAGTTCTCTTCACCAATGAAAGCATAGATTTACACACACGCACACGCACACACATACCTGATAAGCACTCCTCTGATGCTTCATGGAATATCGAGGTGGCCTTGGGCCATTGGAGGTTAAGCCAGAATGTAAGCATTAGTAGGTCTTGCCCACAGTGAAAAACCTTTGATCACTGGCCCAGTGACGGACAATGTGTCTTTTGTCCAAGGACTAGACTAGCTGAGTTCAGAGAAGTATATCATAACAAAATTTCTTGGCCACAATTAATACCTATAAAACCAACTACCAAGATCCAGAGAGGCTATAACTGGTATTGGTGGAGGAATGCCCACAGTGATAAAATCAAGGATCCTTGAAATATTGAAATAAAATGAAACAAACGTTTTACAAAAGTTCCAAAAGAAAATTGCAATTTTCTTTACCTGAGATTTTTGCCTTTCTGATCCAATGGAATTTTCAGAGTAAGAAAGTATAAGAGCCATGTTTATGTTAAGCAGCCCCCTCATTTCACTCCAGACAATTGTAAATGCCCAGCGCCAGGTAAATCCATAGCCAAGACGAGATAAAATGGGGCTCAGTATCAGAAAGACCAGAATTCTGAAAGAGTTAAGAAACATCACTTGTTGTAATTATCAGGCCCATTGTATTCAATGAGAATTGTCATCTCTCAGAAGAACGTTATCCTGCTCAGGAAGGCAAATCATTCCTAGGAATTAGCTGTTACTGCTGGAAGATAATAAGCCAAGACAATGATATAGATAGGGGTTCAGCTCTGAGCAGCAGCTCAGGACCCCATTCAGGACTAATCAGCTATGATTGGTAGACTGACTATGCTCTTGAAACTTGATCTTGAAACTCAGGGTACCTTGCTTGATCATTTCAGGAGGAACTTCACCTTTGAAGTGTCTAGTAATTGATCCTATTTTTTGTGGCTTGAGGATTCTGTGTCCTTTGGCTATCCCTACAGTCATTGACCCAGGGCAGGTCATGGAATCCTAGAGATGGGTTGGTCAACTGGTTCAAACTTTTGTTTTAAAAAGGAGGAAACACAGACTTAGTGGTAACTTTTTCACACTGTTGTCTTCTGTATAGCCTAGAAAGTGGGGTTCCCTTGTTGGGATCCTGTTATTTTGCATGTTTTATTGGGGAAAAGAGGGACTTAATGCCAACTGATGTAAAGCAAAATGGGTCACTAAGTTGGTTAGTAGCCTAGAATGAAAGTTAGCTCATAGGCTATTCAATTCCTAGACTCCCATTCATCAATAAAGACAATAGAATAAACAATGCGATTTTTTTTTTTTTTTTTGCAATTGGGGTTAAATGACTTGCCCAGAGTCACACAGCTAATAGGTGTCAAATGTTTGGTCTGAGGCAGGATTTGAATTCAGGTCCTCCTGACTTCAGGGCCCTTACTCTATCCACTGCGTCACCTAGCTGCCCCAAGAATGCAATTTTTGATGAGAACAATGTGGGATGTTTTGCTTGGCTATTTTTGTGACATAGGAATTTCTTTTTTTCTTTCTCTCTCTTGCCTTTCTTTGTTTCTCTTTATCCTTCTTTTCTCTGTCTCTCTCTTTCTCTAAGTGCATAAGGTCAGATTTGAACCCAGGAATATAAGTCTTCAGACTTGGCACTCTGTGCCACCTAGCTGCCTTTAATAAATGTTAATTGATTGATTTATAAATTCATACTTCATGTTTCCATTGGGCTGGAATAAATTTCATATTTTACATAATTCTAACTTCTAATAGTGTGAATTCAAATATATGGGAGCTCTTCTGAGTATTTCCTATTCATACTAATCAGGACTTTACTGTATAAAAGAGAGATGAAACTGTAATTGCTCATTAGTTATAATCATTCATACCTGATGACAATCAGCGTGAAGTAGAGGTGCACTGCATAATATATATCTGAGAATGATACATATAAGTAGGCATGTGCAGGGATCAACATTCCAACAAGGGTAAATACCATCAGAGAAGCAAAAAATCTGATAGTTTTCCAGAATCTGTGTTTTTGAGAAAAGCATATATTTAAAAATTAAAAATAATTCTAATATGTTTACAATTTTACATACTATTTGAATCAGTATCACTTGTTTCTAGCTCAACTTGAAAGAAATATTAACACTAATCTATAGGACTGATTGGGACTGAAATATAACAGCAGTTGGATTCACCATGGCTTCTGTAGGCGTCCAAGGATACCGCCTGCTTTGTGGGATATTCCTAGTCTGACTCTCATGAAAGCAAGGTCTAAAACTTTTGTTATTGTATCTGGCAGCTATTACACAAGAATCTGACATATCATGTTATGGTTCCGTATTGCCATTTGATTTTGTGATGGTATAAGGATTTAAGGTCTTTTCACCCTAGAGGGGAGTAAATTGCATTGTTTCCCAATTCCGGATTCTGCTTTGGAACTAGCAGCCCCTAATGACTACATGCAATCAAGTTTGCATACATCTCAGTTAAAAGGGAACTCTAGGGCTGAAACTATTTCATGAGAAGAAATGTTTGCCTATGTTCTTGGTCCTATATTTCCTTTTTTGAGACATTCTGTCACTGAGGCATAGAGGTTGCTTCCAGTTCATCAAGAATATTTCTTTGAATATAACATACTCAACATTTACAAAAATAAACTCTAAAAAACATTAAAAAGGAAATATTTGACTTATAATTGTATTTAAAAAGAATAATGAATCTAAAAGATAACCAGAAGAATACTCAGTAGCAAATATCCTAATAGTTGGTCCTTATTCAGGATCATTTCCAGTGAGATTTTACTCATCCAGTAAACTTGGTTAACTGCCTCATTTCATGGCCAAACAGCACTGTCTTTCTTTTACGTAAGGACTGAAAAGCTATGATGGTCAAGTCCAGGAGTGGGGAACCTGCAGCCTCAAGGCCACATGTGGCCCTCTAGGTCTTGAAGTGTGGCGGCCCTTTGACTGAATTCAAACTTCACAGAACAAATCTCCTTAATAAAAGGATTTGTTCTGTAAAACTTGGACTCAGTCAAGGGGCCGCCACACTTCAAGACCTAGAGGGCCACTTGTGGCCTTGAGGCTGCAGGTTCCTCACCCCTGGTCAAGTCTGTTCTCTTGCAATTACCTTCTTTTTGGCCAAATTATGACAGTTCTACAGAATCACAATGACTTCGATGTTCAGTTCAACATTTTACTTTGCAAGGGTTGGCAGACTACCGCCCTGACAGCCACCTATTTTGTACCACTCCTAGCTAAGAATGGTTTTTACATTAAAAAAAAAAAATTTATTGTATTTAAAAATGTAAAACCATTTTTAGCTCCCAGGCTTCACAAAAATAGGTAGAGGGTCAGATCTGGCCCTCACATTTAGTTTTCTGATCACTGCCAAACTACTTCTCTTACGCGATTCAGAGTTACAGCTTTGTGAAACCATATGAAGACGTATCAGCTACTCACTTGAAAAGGAATAGATCGATTCCTGGTTTAAAGCTTGAAGAATTTAAAAGAAGAGCTGACACAGACAAAGAAATAATTCCAGACATTCCACTCCATTCAGCTATTTGAAAAAGCAAACAAAAGTGTTAATGTGTCATTGATAATATATATTAATATCACTGATGATATAGAACTGCCTCTATATCAGAGTACAGTTATCCCTTCTAATGGGGTGCTTGGGTATTTATGTTTAGGTGCTTGTGCTTGGACCCCAATTTCTCCCTAGCCTCAGAAACACTATCCCTAACAATTTCTCCTCAGCCCAAGGACACTGTGCCTAGCAATTCCTCATGAGTGGGCCCCAGAAAGACCCTTATCTCTTTCCTTGGTGCAGTTACAAACAGCACCTGAAGGAATTCAGTTTGAACTGGCTTTACACTGGGTCATAAAGACATTCTTACTCACTGGACTATCTATACTACCACCCTACCTCATTATCTACATCCTGAACTCCTCATTATCTGTATTCTAGACCTAAGACACATGTATACTCCCTACATCTATCTTGTCAAACAAGACATTGACTGGGGGCAGACTGGACAACTCTCAGTTACCCCTGAACTCTAGTTAACTTAGTGACATAGCAGGCCTAAAACCACACCTCCATGTGGCCCCCCTTGTGGGCTTTTCCCAGTGAACTCTGGGTAAAACACCTGCGCAGTAGGTACAAGAAGTGCATGTTCCTTTAAGAACTGACCACTCCTTAACCACTCCCTAATCCTGCCCTGAATCACCTAGTTAGCATATTTGACACATGTTTTATTATATTTTATCCTATATAAACTTTAACTGTACCCCTCTAAGATCACAGGTTCCTTAAGAATCCTTGCCCGCTGAAAAGTGTAACAATAAATCTTTGCCACCTTGACTTAAAGAATGCTTGAGTCTGCGAATTCATTTCAGACGACCCAGTCCTGTACTTTGGTCTTTGAGGGGTCTCAACCTCTCAGACAGCAACACTTCCACACTGCAGGGGTTAGGTGATGGCACCCCCGAAATCAATCTGGAAAATCCATGTAAAATTTTTTGGCTCTCCCTTCATACCAGAAAAGAAGTCTGAATTTTTTCTTTTTCTTTTGTGGGGTGTTTATAGTACCTCAGTGTAAAATTTGGGTTAAGTATTTGGTCATAGGCTCTGTGTCATCTGTTGGCTTTTGAGTATTGTCTGCACCTTCCTCAAAACTCCCCAAAAATTTCCATTTAATTTCTTGTGCTGACCCATGATATGTCAAAACTGCGATGGGGAAAGTCATGATGTGGAAAGAATAATTGTAATCACATTGGATAACTTGACCGCATGATGACCTTCTGGAGCTGCTAACTACTACTAACTACCTATTGAATACCTTGTTCTCTTAAATTCAACATGACTCTAAAAGAACTCATTACCTTTCCCCCTAAACCTTAACCTTTTCCCAACTTCTCTGTTTCTGTCAATCCCATTCACTCCCATTCCTAACCTTAGTGTCATCCTCAACCCCTCGTTCTCTTTCACTGCCCCTCCCCAACTTATCTGTTGCCAAGTCCCATCAATTTTATATTCACAAAATCTCTCCAATATGCCTCCTTCCCTCCACTAACATTGCCACCACTCTGGTGCAGACCCTTATCACCTTATGGGTACAGTATTGTCATAGCCTTCTTTTCTCAAGTCTCTCCCCACACTAATCCATCCAACACTCAGTTACCAAAATGATCTTCCTAAAGTGCAGATGTGATTAGAACTTAAAACTATATTATAAGGTGAGAGCATTGTTGAAGTGTAAAATGCATAATTTTGGTATTTTAAAATTTTCTTGTATAAATAAAACCTATGCAGCCAAAAATAGAAGGAATGCAGAAAATTAAGAAAAACTTTCATAGACAATCTCTCAGATAGAATGTGATTGGGTTGGAATATTGCTGTAGTGTAAGAAATGATGAGCTGGTTGATTTAGAAAAACATGGAAAGACTTGGACTTATGAAGAAAGATGCTATCAACCTTCAGAGAAACAGATGACATGTGGAAATAAGCATAGTACTGTCTTATAAATATGTGTACGAGTATATACATGTATCTATCTTTGTGTTTATAGATATCTATGTATATGTATACAAACACATATACATATATGCATATACATATGTATATTTGCATACATGTGCTTAACTGTGCTTAAATGTGCTTAATGTAACCTTCTTTGGGGAGGGAGGGAAAAAACTAAAAAGTACACAGTACAGAAGAAAAGAAAACCAAAAGGAAGCAGAGCTGGACGGCTTTGAAAACAATGTGTAGAATTTATTATATAGGTTTTCTTGAAATGGAAATTTATTATTTTATATTGAATCCTCTCTTATGTTCTGCTGTGCACACGGCAATTTTTTTTCTTATTTTGGATTTAAGTTTAAAATAAACTTAAAAACTTACAAAAATAAATAAATAAAATGCAGGTCTGACAGTGTCCCTCCTCTGCTCAATAAACTGAAGTAGCTCGCTGTTACTTTTCGAATCTAATATAAAATCTTCTGTTTGGCTTTGCCTTTTACAGCTTGGTCCATTCCTACCTTCGCTGTCTTCTCACACCTTCCTTCCCTCCACGTGCTCTACGATCCAGCAATGCTGGCCTTCTTTCTTTCTTTCTTTCTTTTTTTTTTTTAAAGTTTTTGTTTGTTTGTTTTGGCTGGGCAATGGGGTTAAGTGACTTGCCCAGGGTCACACAGCTAGTAAGTGTCAAGTGTCTGAGGCTGGATTTGAACTCGGGTCCTCCTGACTCCAAGGTTGCTGGCCTTCTTTTTGCTGCTCATACAAGCAGACTCCATTTCCCACATCCATGCCTTTTCCCTAGCTTTCTTCATCTCAGTCTCCTGGCTACCCTGATTTCCTTCAAGTCCCAGCTAAAATCCTACCTTCTACAGGAAAACTTTTTCCAGTTTCCCTCCTCCCCCTCCACCCCACAATGCAAGTGCCTTTCCTCTGAAACTACCTCCCAATTACCATGCATATATTTTGCACACAGCTGATTGCATGTCCTCTCTTAAAAGAATGTTAGCTCCTTGAGGGTAGGAATCTCAATTTTGTCTTTCTTTGTATCTCTAGTAGTTAGCACACTGTGTGGTAAGTACATGGTAAGGGCTTAATAACTGCTTACTGACTGATTGTACTTGAATTTCAGATAGATAGTGCAGTGATTATAAGGGTACTTGGGAATTTCTCCATGTCACCAGGGTTACACCAGGGTTTTCAAATACTTGCTCCACATTTGTACTGGGTAATGTGGGTCCAACCCAATGGCAAGCTGTGGTCACTTATGGTCAACTCTGCTACAGAGCAGAGTTGCTAACAACCCCAGGAAATGGGTGCTATTATTATCCTCACTTTAAATTTGAAGAAATTGGGGCAAACAGAAGTGATTTGCTGAGGGTAGCACAGTTAGTAAGTGTCTAAAGCTGGATTTTAATTCAAGTTTTCCTGATTTCAGGCCCAATGGTCTATTCACTGCATCGTCTAGCTTCCCTGAGAAAAGATCATTATTTCTGAATAATTCAATTTAAAAATATCTGATTGAACACCTATTAATTGCCAACTATGTGCAGAGCAAGGGGCTAGATGCTGAGAGACTAGCAAAGTTTGGATAAGATGTGATTCCTTCCCTCATAAAGTTAGCAGAATAAAGCCTATGACTAGCAGAATAAAACAAGCAGAATAAAGGGTTCATGAATAAGTTTTCACTTACCCACATAAAAGTTGATGTATACTAATGAAAAGCTAAGCATTCCTTCACTGACATCATCACTAAATATACTCCCGAGCCAAAACTTGAAAATTCTGTAGTTTACAAATCCAAAAGCAAGACTTCCGAGAAATTTTTTCATAATTTCATTAATAATATTAACACCTGCAGGAAATTGGAATAAGGGAAATGGAAAGTTTAAATATCTGTCCCCTAATGTGAATCTCATCCTGAGTCCACACCCAAATTTCCTATCTGGAAATTACTTTTGGATGAGGAAAAAGAGGCATTAATAAAACAATTCTGGCATAATGTGATAAATCAGCAATACTGCATCATGACTACTAAGGTAATTTTGCTGCATGTTGTTAATGGTATTTTAAAAAGTTACCATTGTCCTCACAGTATAAATATGAATACTTCTATAGTCATAGGCTAGACACTTGAGAAACTCTTATCCTAAGTGAGTAAGGAGTGGAACCAGTCAAGAAGACAAAGGAGCAGTTAAAAAAAAAAAGCCAGGAGAGCATGACATCTCAGAATTCATAAATTCAATTCAATTCGAGAGCACCCACTTTGTGAAATGCATTATGTTAGGTGATGAGTACACAAAAAATGAAACAAGACATAGTCTCTACTCTCGAGGAGCTTACAGTCTAGTAGAATTCAAAGGAATAAAGACTAGTAAGAAGGAAGGAAGAAGAGAATAAAATATTAAAAAGATGTCAGAGAAGATAAATACTGAAAAGTGCTGTTAGCTCTGATGATAAGGAAGTTTTGGGGGACTTTTGGGCAGAGGGGTCCATGACTGCAGAGGAGAGTCTTAGATCCAGTTTCTTAGGGACCACCAGTTTCCCTAATAAATTGAAACTGCTCAGAATGCCTCAGTGTCCTTGTTGTTGCTGATTGGAATTTTGGAGTCACCAGGAGTTTTCAAGAGATATTGATTGCAAAAGTGAAATCAATAGGTCTTGGCAACAGATTGGATATGGTGGTGGGGAGAGGTGGAGAAGAGAGATAATGAGGACTTAAGGATGACAAGTTGCAAGCCTAGGAGTTGGAGCAAAGAAAGGAGAAGATAATAGGTTCTCACTTAATGTTGTAGAAAGGTTCTTATAATAACTGTCAGCAACTCCTAAGGTGATCCTGAAGGTATTATCAGCTAAAGCAGCCAACAACATGCATTCTCCTTTAATTAGGTGTGTGAGGCCCTTTGAAAGACCTGCGAAGAAAAGAAATTGATTTTCAAAGTGGTATTAAATGAAGAGATTCATATTTATTAGTAAACTGCAGTCTAACTGCCAATTGCATAGCACATGTATCTTTGTCTGCTTTCTAGCCACACTGACCCACCTCAACAAAAAGTCATTTCAAGAGAACTTAGTCACAGGAAAAACTAATTCTGCATTCTTAACTAATTCAATTGACTTAGGGTTGCTTATGGTTTTCATAAAAACTGCAACCTTAAAATAATCATATCCTGAAATGATACCATGTTTAAAAGCAAAGAAATGTTTGCATGGAACAACATAGCAATACATAGTAGTAACTGGAGTAAGAATCTTAGAATCAAACTCTCAGGCCTGATTGACATAGTGCAATGTTTCCATTACATTTTTGCATTGGATTAGGAGGTCCAAAGACCTGGGTTTGAATCCTGAGCCTGCCACTGAATAAATGTATGATTCTGTACTAATCCCTTAATTTTTCTGATTTCTAATTTTCTAATTCTTAATGTTCCCTTAGTTTTCCTGCCCATAAAATGGGAAGAAATAACCTTGCCCTACCTGCTCTACAGAATTGTAGTGAGGCTCATATAATATAGAATGCTTTGTAAGCCGTGATGCACTATACAAAAATGCAACAATTGTTATCATTAAATGGTCGTCTAAAACGGATGTGCCAAGCAGAAAGTTTTTGAAAATTGATCTCTTTATTTTTTGGTGAGGCAATTGGGGTTAAGTGACTTGCCCAGAGTCACACAGCTAGTGAGTGTTATGTGTCTGAGGCAGAATTAGAACCCAGGTCTTCCTGACTCCAGGGCCAGAGCTCTATCCACTGTGCCACCTAGCTGCCCCAAAATTGATTTCTTTAGCAAAAGGACCTTTCTAGAATAATCTAAGCTTTCAACTCCAGCTCAAAACTGGCCTGAAAAAGTTACAACTCAACCCAGTGATCCTGACACCTCCCCTCCCCACCCCACCCCACACTCAGGATATCAATATCAATTTCAATAGCCAAGGGAATTTAAATGCAACCTAGGAGAATCTAGATGGGCAAGGAAGGAGAAAAATGTGACCTACCAAGATTCCTTATGGTACTTGCAGTCAGCATGGGATCTGTACAAACAAGGATGATTGCAAATAATACCCGGGAAGTGTTTTCCAAAGCTAACTTATTCACAGCCCTCAGATACCAGTCAACTAAGGCATAATTCAGGAAAAAGCCAGGGACTGTAAGAATGAATATCTGTGGAGACATGTCACAAGACAAAGAACTCAGACCATCTGTATGGCCTTATGTTTCACCCTTATAAAAGTAGCTACACAGTGACAGTGGGGCATAGAGAGCTAGCCTCTGAGTCAAGGAAGACCTGGCTTTAAATTCTGCTGCTGACACACACTGGCTGTGTAGTCCTAGATAAGTCACTTAACTTTTCAGTACCTTCAGGTGACTCTAAGACTCCAGTTACAGTGCAGGTGCCTATTAGCATTGGTAGAGGGAGTTTCCTTATTAAGAATTCTCTATAACTGTGAAATTTATTACTTCCCTAGAAAAAGCATTAAAAGATAAACATGACAATATCTGCAAATATATGAAGACACATCATGTTAAGAGAGAGAAAGGAGAGAAGACACAGAAAGTAGAAGGGCAAAGAAAGTAATAACAAATGAAAACAATTGATATTTTTATAGCAATTTAAGGACAAAGGGGCTTTATGTCCATTGAAGACAGGAAAGGAAAGCAAGAGATGAAACCCAGATAGTATCCTTCCCAGCCTCTAACCTTCATAATGCTTTGCCAGGGCTGCCTCTTCCTCTGCTCATGGCAGCTGTTTGTAGATGGAGTGTTTAGATAGATTTTTAGATAGACAAGATTTTTTTTTAAAGAAAAAATAACTTAGAATAATGAAACAAACAATAGTGCCAGCAGGAATCCAGTAATAAAATAACTAGAAACCTTTTTTGTGGCTTTTCTGATGGATGTTGACTTGCGTGCAACAGAATACAATTAAATCAAACAAATCTTGAAATGCGTTTTAAGGTAAAAAAACAGAGCTGTTTGTGAGTCAATGATGAAACAACCTTATTAAAATTTTAGAGAGCTTATGAGAATATGAAAGGGCTATGAGGACAAATCCCTGTCCTTCAGATCCAGAGACACATGAAGCAACTGAGTTGAAAATAAATCAGAGGCTTTTGGGGGAATTACAATTTTTCAAAATGAGTACTCACATAGAGCAACTCTGACCTGTGTCTTAGCTTGGCCAAAATCAGTTCCATGTCCCTTCGCTTAAAATGACATGACTTTAGTGCCTGAGGTTATGGGAGGACTGAAGGAAGTTTTGAAGGGGGTGATTTTTTTTCACTCTCCTTCCCTATGTCTTTCTACTAATAGACACTGTTATAGACTGTTTTCTTCTTTTTTTAAAAAATCTGAGCTAAGCCCTTTATCCAGATTTTGCTTCATATAAAAACCCATGGTTGCTCATGAAGGCTTATATCACTCTTCTGTCACACTTATCCTTGTATACTTGCTCAATGTTGGGAAAAAGGAAATGAAGAAGAAATGAGGGGGGATTGGCTAAAAATATGCCAAAATCTCAGTTAGAGTAGAGAGCAAAACCTCTGTTCAAATATTGGAAATATTCATTACTAGGGGCTCTGAGCTGTTATGACTTTGTTAATAACATTTAGTGTGATATGAGGTCTATAAAACATTAGAGAAAGGGACCACATAGACTTGAAGACTCAAGGCTAAAAGGTAAAGTTGTAAAAGAGTGGAGTTGCTTAATGCTTCATCCTCTGATATGAGAGAAAAGCGGGACAAAGAGGTAAGGGTGGTGAACAAAGAGGTCACACCCTGAACTGAACTTGTGGTAAGTGATAAGCAAGGCCTTAAAGAATTTAGACCTACCCTTTTGCAGAAGGCCCTTAGTTGCTGACCCACTCCACTCTCCAGTGACACTTGTTAGTGACCCTATGTTAATATATTAGTTAACTTAAAGCACTTAGCTGCTAACTTTCATATTTCCATGGCTGTTTGGATGACTCTACTACTTATCCAGATCCTAAGGAAACAGGATGACTAACTAGTAGATCAGCATAACAAAAACAAAATATATTTAAAAAAAGTTATTTTCACACACAAAAAGTTTCCTTTTCCTTAGAAACTCATGTTTCTATTGTGTAGATAAACAATAGAGGTCTCAGTTTATCCAAAATATTTGAGTTAGTGGCTCTATATAAGTATAGACTAATTTAGCTCTTCCCTAACTTTGTAGGCACCCAAGCAATTGCAAATAGAATCAAAGAAAGGATTGCAGAACAATGAGACTATTAATAATAGCTAGCTGTCCTATACCACTTTAAGTTTTGAGAAGGGCTTTTTCCACGTTATCTCATTTGATCCTCATGACAATCCTGTGAAGTAGATGCTATTTTTTATCCTTATTTTACAGATGAGGAAACAGGCTGAAAGAGGGTAAGTGACTTGTCACACGGTCACAGGCACACAGCTAGTATGTGTTAGAGGCAGGATGCAAAAGCAAGTCTTAACTCCAAGTACTGCATACTATAAGCCAGGCCTCAGCTAAGAAATTAAATACCCAGATTTATTTTTGTCTGAATGAATGGAAAGCACTCCCTTCTCACCTCTGCCTGCTCTTAGAATCCATAACTTCCTTCAAAGGTAAGTTCAAATGCTACCTCTTTTTCTTTTTTTCATCTTTTTATCTCTTTTGCATGTTTTATATTTAAAATTCTATTTCTTTCCCAATTACATATAAAAACAATTTTAACATTCCTTTTTCAGATTTTGAGTTCCAAATTCTCTCTCTTCCTTCCCCTGCCTCCTACCCCCCACATTGAGAAGACGAGCAATTTGACATAAGTTATAAATGTATCAAATGCTGCTTCTTACAAGGACTTTTTATTGACACTAGCTCCTCCTCTCACTCTAAGTATATTTTGTATTAATTAATGTTGGTTTCCCTCAATGGAATGTAAACACTATGAAGGCAGGAAATGTTTCATCTGTCTTTGTATCCTCAGGGCTGAGCACAGTGGCTACTACATACCTGTCACTTACTGGAGTGATTAAATCAAAAGTAGGAACTAACAATTGAATCATTTCTTTAACATTATTTTTCACTCTCCCAGACATAGCTTCTCCCTAACTTTGAACCTAAAGAAAAAAGAAATCCTTTTTTCTTAAGAATCTTAGTTGGATTTGAAACTAACTTCTGGAACCAGATATTCTATGTACTCTAGGCACCTCCTAACATGTAGCTAAATTATATTAAATTACATTATAGGAGAGAAAATCACATTGCTTACTTGCCAAAATAGTTTTTGAAGCATATAAAAATCTGTCTCAAATGAAACTGAAAATATAATTACTGGAGTAAACAAATTAATAAATATGACAGGATCCATCCATTGTATCAACTCTGTATATTTTTGCACCTGGGAACATGAAGGGAAGTAGAGTATTTCAACATCACAAACAAATGCCAGCTTCACATATTATAGCTTTTAATAATAGCATCTATATAAAATGCAGACTATCCACAAAATATGGAAAGAGTTCATTTAGTTTGCCAATGTGCACTTTAACAACTGAGTCATTTTCAAAGTTGAATCTGTTGTTGAAAACCTCATAAGCACATCAAGTTATTTTTTATTCCTTTTAGCCAATCCAGTGGGATCAGTGCCCTTCTTTCTATTCACCGGGTCAACACCTTAATGTCAGTCACTTGTCATTTTTCAGTTGGATTACAGCAACGGCCTCCTACTTGGTCTACCTGCTCCAAGTCTCTCCTCTCTCTACCCTATCCTCCACACAGCTGCCAAATTTATAATCCTAAAGCATGGGGATGACCATTCTCTTCCTCGAGACATTCCAGGGGTTCCTTACTATTCCCAAGATAACATACAAACGCCTCTACTTTGTCACTCAAACTCCCTCACCTTCTGGCTCCATCTTGCCTTTCCGGGTTTGCTGAATATTGTTCCCCTTTATGAGTCAAGTCCTACATTTCTGACAAAGTGACCAACTTGCTGTTCCCAGTTTCCAGTATTCTATGCCATCTCCAATCCCTTATATAGGCTCTCCTCAGTGCCTAGAATACGCTGTCTCCTCTTCTCTACCTCTTAGAATTCCTAGCTTCTTTCAAAGTTCAGCTCAAGGGCTACTTTTTCTACAAGACCCACCCAGAAGCCTCCTCTCCTTCCCTCTCATCCTAACCTCCACAGTGTCAGCACGTTCCCTGAAAGTACTTTGTATATATTTTCTATTTATGTTTTCAGGTACCGTTGTGTCCTACCAAGTAGAATGTAAATATCTTCAAGATAGGGACTATATGGTTTTACTTATTTATTTTGGATTTGTTTTCCCAGAGCCTCCTACAGTATCTGGAAGGAACACCACTGAATAAATACTTGCTGGATGTTATGAATGAATGAATGTGGTTATGAGAAGCAATCTATTGTCAGAGAAGGTCTTGTACAAAACTGATTGGGCATTGCCTTCCTGACTCTGATGGGTTAGACCTCCCAAACTAGAAACAAATGATTTTAGCTAACTTGCAGCAAAGGACCTTCTCTTTACCTTCTCAAACTTTTTTCTACCCTAAACAAGAAAAATATTAAAACTCCAATCCTGCCTCAGATACTTAACTTTGAGTGAGTCACAACCTCATCCGTAAAAGGGGGATTGCTGAGTCGTTTTAACCATATCTGACTCTCCATGACCCTATTTGGGATTTTCTTGGCAAAGATATTGAACTGGTTTGCCATTTCTTTCTCCAGTTCATTTTGGAATGAGATGAGGAGATAAGGAACTAAGGCAAACAGGTTTAAATGATTTTTGCAGAGTCACACAGCTAATAAGCATCAAGGGTCAAATTTGAACTCAGGTCCTTTTCTGACTTCAGGGCTGGTGCTCTATACACTGAACCACCTACCTTCCCCCAAAAGGGGGATAATAACAAACTTTACCTCACAGAGTTACTCTGAAAAGCAAATGAGTTAGCATAAATAAAGTGATTATAAAACATTAAAGCACTATATGAAAAAAATTTTTAATATCCCCATCTTTATAGTGCTATTATTACAAGAATCAAAGTTCTGTTTGCTATTGGTGCCTCCCAAGTATTGACTTGTTCTCCACCTGGGTTTCTGGCCAAGCTGTTTGACAAATTTCCTTGCTTAGATTCTGGGCCTATGGCCTATAATTCCCAAAATTAAGCTTCAAATAGACCCAAAGGACTAAATGACCTTTAAGATCTTTTCTAACTCGCCAGTCTGAGGTTCTTATGATGCCGGCTCAACAGCATGACTCCTATTGCCTGCTCTGATGTCTGGTATTTGTCTTCCTCAACTCTCTTGGTTGCAGCTCCAACCTTGGGAAGTGGGGACAGCCACTCAAGCCATGAGTCTTCATCTATAACCACATTTCTGGCTTGGGTGGTAAATTCAAACATGAGATTGTAGGATAATGGAGTAGGAGCTGGAAGTGAACTTAGAAACAATCTACTCTAACCCCCTTATTTTTACAAGCTCATAGGTTAAGTGACTTGTCCAAGGTCACATGGGTAAAAAGCACTAGAGGCAGGATTTTAATCCAGGGCCTTTGAAGTATTTCATCTGCTAATCATGAAAATAATCCATCATGACAATAACTGTTTTTGTGTTGGCTGCAATGAAAATTCAACTATAAAAAAGGGGTAGAAAATTTATCAGATGAGTAGGGCCTGTGTTCCTTTCCAACAAAATAAAAATTTTCTGTGGTTAGGCTTACATAGCAAAGCAAAGATTTATATAATAACCCCTCCATATTTTCAATTTCTGATTCATAGATGTAAGTATTAAAAGTTCACTGTGTTATTCCACGATCTCACCTCAAATAATTATGTCTCTTAAACTATTGATTCTTGCCCTTAAATCCTACCACTTGACCCTGACAAGCTTGGTCATCTGGGCCAAGAATTGGGATTATGGGATGCAGAGTTGACAGAGAGTCTGGATGTCTTCTGTTCCAACCACCTCATTTTGCAGATAAGGAAACCTGAGGCTCAGAGCCATTAAGTGGTTTGTTTCAGGTCACAGCTGTAAATAGAAGAGCTGAGATGTGGAACAAAATCTAAGAGTTGGGAAGTCAGAGACAATGTAGTTCAACCTCTCCCTGCCATAGGTTCCTGCCCCACAATATTCTTAACAAGGGTCTGCCGTGTTTGAAGACCTCACCCTCAGTGAGGGAGAACCTGTTATCTCCTGGACAGTCCATTCTACTTGGGGAATCCTCCAAGTGTTGGGTGGTTCTTCTGCATAGCAAACCTAAGTCTGTCTCTTGGTAACTTCCACCTATACAGTTCCTCGTCCTGATCTCTGGTACCAAGCAGAACAAATCTGTTCTCTCTTCCCCATGACTGCAGTGGATTCTGAAAGAACAGACCTACACAACGTTTGGCCGATGGGCCGCTTAGGGCCTGTACACCACTTCTGGTCTGCAAAAGGATTTTGCCTGCAAAAAATGTAGAGGATGTAAACTAGGCCTGCACAACATACCGCCTATGGACTGCTATGGCAGGCCATAAGTCACCATATGTTGTACAAGCCTGTGACAGAACATGTGCTCCAATTCCCTAATTATTCTAGGCAGCATTTTCTAAACATGCTCCAGGTTGTAAATATCTTTCCTAAGATGTGATGCCCAGAACTGAACATAGAAATAATAAATAAATAAATAAATAAATAAACAAATAAATAAATGAAACAAAACCCCTTTATCTAATGTCCTTTTTTTCTCTTTCTTTCTCTCCTCATAAATCTAACTGAATGAGAAGTCAAGAAGCCTGAATTTGACAGTCAGTTCTTTTACTCAGCTGGGGGAATTTGGGCAACTCATTTAACTATTCTAATAACCCTTAGGTTCTTTACCTACAGAATGAGACCATTGAACTAGTAAAAGATACCTTCTGGCTCTCAAATTTGAGGATCCAAAAATATCTTTGTTTCTTTCCTCCCATACATGCAGACTACTTGATTACAATTAAGTGACCTCAAATAGTTGAGCAATGTATAAATGAAAAAATATATGACCAGGATAATCACTTTTTACTACATATATTGGTCTGGGTAAGGCTGCTTGTAATCCTCTAGCACAATGGCAGGGCAGGGGGGAGGGAAGGGAAGATTTCCTTCATTTTCCTGTCATATTCTCCTCAGTAGCCATAGGACTCCAGCATCAATAATAACTCTCTATAACTGCATGCATATTGGAAGCACCTCACGTGCAGAAACCCCGTTTTTCCCTTTTTCTGTGTCCTAATGTCTTCTGCCAGTGCAAGTCACTTATCTATTAAAACCAAAGCCAAAAACATTTGTCATACAGATGTTTCAAGAGCTACCTTAACCCAGTCTATATTTCTGTTGCTTTTTACTAACATATAATTTTTGATACAAACCTTAAAAGATGAAAAACTTAGGATTTCAAAGGCACATCCTACTAAAAACAGGATTATTGGGAGGGGAAATAGTGAATCTTTCAACTTGATCTTCAAAAATGCTGCAAACAAAAATATTTGCCATTAGTGGAAGGGAATATATTTATCCAACTTTCAGATGGCATATTTGGCTAGGAATAACAGTGATGCATTTATATATATGGTCACATTTTGTGTTTAATTTCTTGCATTAAAACCCTTGCATTGCTCCACTATGAGGTTCCTGAAATTTAAAGAGCTGTTTCTCAAATACGGACTCATTTCTCAAATTCTTGGCAAATACCCATAGCACCAACAATGGAACAGATTCTGACAGAGGTTCTTGCACTAACAGTGCTTAGTAACTTTCAGAATCAAAGGTCCAGTCCCTGTGGTGCCTGTCTCTAATTGGTGAGTATTCCCCTAATTTTGCCAGTCTTGGGTTCACCATGCCACTTCATGGCTATCTCTACCTGAACCCCAACTTAAGAGCACACCAATCAAACGTCTTATGACTCCTATCACCATTCACTCTGACTTTCATTAAAAACTCTTCCTTGTCCACCATTTCCCTGAATGTACATTAATCCCTTCCATATTGCAGGGGTTAAGGGTACAGCAACCCAACAATCTGGAAAATCCTTGTAAAATTTTTTGGCCCTCCTTTTGTACCAGAGAAGAAGTCTGAATTATTATGCTATGAAAAGATAAAATATGTTGATATTATACAATACTATACATAAATTTTATGCATTTGGGAGTTTCTAAACCTTTTCTGTGCTCTCTGCTGGCCTGCAGGTATCTACAGCTTCTGCAAAACTTCCCCCAAATTCCCATTTAATTTCTTATGCTGACCTGAGATATATTGAAACTGCGATGGGGAAAGTCGTGATGTGGAAGGGATAACTGTACTGTCTTCTCTTGTTAAAATGTAAGCTCTTTGAGGGCAAAGACTGTCTTGTTTGTTTCTCTTTGCATCCCCAGAGCTTAGCACAGTGCATCGCTCAAAGTAAGATCTAAACTGCTTCTTTCATTTTCTTTACCTCACTGAGGTATTACCTTCCCATCTCTGAAATCCTATAGGCACTAATTGATAAAAGGACTAACCATCTTTAAATCTGTCTCCTGAAAGATATCAAAGTAAATACTAAAGAGAAAAGCCAATTAGAAATCTCCAGGATAAGGAAAGTTCATAGTCACTAATTTTATTCAATGCTTATGTAATGTTTTACTCTTTTTCCTGATTTTAAAGCACATTAAACAACATCCTAGTTAATTTCTGTTTGTTTGCATAGTCCTACTATTTTATACACTCAGCAACTTAGTCCTTTCTTACCACTATTTACACAAATGACCATAATGAAGAATTGGCCTTTTTTAATCAAAGAAAACAGCAAGAAGAAACCAGAGAAGTTATGTAGATTAGAATATAATAATTATTATTGTGGGTAACATTTACATAGCATACTATGTGTCAGGCCCTGTGTTAAATGCTTTACAATTATTATCACATCAACCATGGGAGGTAGGTGCTATTATGATCCTCATTTTACAGATGAAGAAACTGAGGCAAACAGAGGTTAAGTGATTTGCTCAGGGTCACACAGTGTCTGAGGCTGAATTTGAACTCAAGTCTTCCAGATTCTAGGTCCAATGTTCTATTCATTGTGCTACCTAGCTGCCTAATATATCAAAGAATGCACAAGTAAATGAGCTCTTCAGCTGGAATTGAGATAAGATCTCAGCCCAAACCAGGAGAGAGAACAAGTTTATCAAAGGGTAGTCTGCTGTCAGTAGTATCTAGAGATGTAGGAGCTGAAGGCATAGAGACATATAGGGACCAGCTTCTCCTACAGGTCCCCAACATAACCACAGTCCAACATTCAAAAGTCCACACCTTTCCACTCTCACAAGTCTCCTTTGAGGTCCCAGGTAGAGTTATGTGTCCATCAAGTTGAAGTTAAGTCCCTTCTCCATTCACCCAGCATTATGGCTTAGCATTCTCTCAGTAAATCAGGATTCATGTCCCCTTACACAGATACAGTGCAAGACTTTCAGGGCACCCTCTGAAAACCCACCCTCAAGTTGGGAAAAGGAAGAGTTACAAGTATGACTCTCTCATTGTTTTCCATCAGTAAGGCAATTCTACAATATGGGAAAAGAATATGGGAAGAAGTTTCTAGATCTGCTTCACCAGCAGGGGACTAAGTAGATTCAGGTCATTCTCTGCATGAAGGTGTAGACTTAGGGGAAAAAAAAAACTTTCAAACTATTTACTCAACATTGCCCTTAATTCTGAAGGATGATCCTTTCAAGGTATAGCAGACAAAATAGAAAATGGAATAGAATGTTAAGGAAGGAGAATTGTATACATACCTCCAAATATATTTATAATACATAACCCAAATACAATTTTAGGGAGATACTTTGAGTGGGTAAATATGTGACCAAAATATGTTTTCCAGTTGTAACGCTCAGTACTACCAATATAGGCATAAATCCAGGTGGCATTTTGGGGAAGGAGTCTCATCTTGCCACCTTTGAAAATCTCACTGTGAAGTCTTATCCCTGCATCAGAATGAAAAAAAAAAACATGAGACTTTCTTTCATCATACTCTAGATATCATTTGTGTAGTACTTTCCCTACATTTCCTTTTATACTATTTCCAATGATTCCCAACTATTTAGGAGCAGCGACTTATCATGTTAGGTCAACCTGAAAGTCAACTGGCTTCTTTCTTCCATCATCAATTAGGCAACACGACTAGAATGGTTTCTAGAATGATTTAGGAGCTTCTAGCAAAGTCCTGGAGAAGCTGGTATGGAATTGGGATATATCTGAAGGCAGAGGAGAAGAAATAAATCTTTAACAATTGGCTCTCTGGAGGGAGAAATGTACACTGGATACATTTAAGTTTAATCTCTATTATTGGCAGTTTCTCCATCACTTTCTTAAGTCTAGACAATCAATAAAACCATCAAAACAAAACTGAGAGCTTTTCTCATTATATAATTGTGTGCAGTGTAAAGTTCTGAAATCAGCAGACATGGATTCAAAACCTAGCTCTGTTGCTTACTAGCTATGTGGTTATGCGCCTTACTATTATTGATGATGATGTAAATAATAACAATAGTTGTCATTTATATAGCACTTTGAAGATTGCAGAAGACTTTATCCAAGTTTCATTATTTATAATAATGAGGGAGTTCAGGCTTGTTGATCTCTAAGGTTCCTTCTATTTCTAAATACTATGATCTGACAATCTAATAAATTAACAGTGTGATAGACAATACTACTGGATTTGAAGAAAGAATATCTGAGTTCATGTTCCAATTCCACCATTTACTATGTGATAATGAGCAAGTTGCTTCATTTTACCTGTGTTGCAGTTTCTCCAAAATGAGGAGTTTGAGGAAAATGATAAATGTTGGAGAAGATGTGGGAATATTGGAATACTAATGCATTATTGGTAGAGTTGTGAACTGATCTAACCTTTCTGGAGAGCAATTTGGAACTATGCTCAAAGGGCTATAAAACTGTATGTACTCTTTGACTCAGCAATATCACTTCTAGGTCTGTATCCCAAAGAGATCATAAAAATGGGAAAAGGAGCCACATGTACAAAAATATTTATAGCAGCTCTTTTTGTGGTGACCAAGAATTGGAAGTTGATGGGATGCCCATCAATCGGGGAATGGATGAACAAGTTGTGGTATATGAATGTGATGGTATACATTCCATAAGAAATGATGAGCAGGAGGGTTTCAGGAAAACATGAACTGATGCTGAGTGAAGTGAGCAGAACCAGGAGAACATTGTACACAGTAACAGCAACATTTTGCGATGACTAACTTTGATAGACTTAGATCTCAGAAATGCAAGGATTAAGACAACTCCAAAAGATTCATGATGGAAAATTCTATCCATATCTAGAAAAAGAACTATGGAGTCTGAATGCAGATCAAAGCATGCTGTTTGTTCTCTCTTTTTGTTGTTGTTGTTGTTTCTTCTTCTCATGGTTTCTCCCAATGGTTCTAATTCTTCTTTACAACATAACTAATGTGAAAATATGTTTAATATGAATGTACATGTATAGCCTATAACAGACTGCATACCTTCTTGGAGAGGGGAGAAGGGAGGGAGATGGAGAAAATTTAGAACTCAAAATCTTTTGGAAGTGAATGTTGAAAAATAAAAATAAATACATAAATGACCCTCCCAGGATAAACTCATCATTTCTAATCTCATCACCATGAAGCTAACTCAAATCTGGATTGACTCTACCTCCCTCAGCCTCCTTTCCCCTCTCTTTGGAGAGAGGGAGGGTGGAGTATCAAATATTCCTCCCAATACCTTCCTTTATGGGGGCACAAACTGGACTTTTAGCTCACTCCATTTCTGCTGCCCTGCCTAGTTTCAACTCCATGGAATATAATACCTCCACTCTGGGTACCTCCTGTATCCCTT
Organism: Vombatus ursinus; assembly: GCF_900497805.2. NCBI lineage: Eukaryota > Metazoa > Chordata > Mammalia > Diprotodontia > Vombatidae > Vombatus > Vombatus ursinus. The sequence goes on from NW_020941197.1 coordinate 22,022,074, forward strand.
CATCCTCCCATCCCTGCTTTTTTTCCTCCTTTCATATGTTGTCTCCCCCTTTAGATTGTAAGCTCATTGAGGCTGTCTTTCAATAAAATTTATCCTTAATGCTTAGCACAATGCTGGCACATTATAGACACTTAATAAATGTTTGTTGGATTAGATTATTGGATTAGAAGTACCCTTCAGCTCTAGATGTACAATACTAGGAATTCCTTAGTACGTTTCCTACTTCTTGGCTGGAGATCATTGCTAGAAATATGACAAAGACTAATTAGGTCCAGTATACATCTCTCCATTGCCCTTTGGGTTACCAGCAACCTTAATTCCAGCATGTCCAACACATGCAACATCACTGTAAGAAGATGGATGATAAAGAGATGACTTTTTATGTCAAGGAGCAGCTAGGTATTTTAAGAAGGGCAAAAACCTTTGGTAAGCACACATGCCCAATGTTTATAAAAAGAGGATTTTTCAGTTGAATTCTATCTGTTTGTATTCAAGAAGGATTCTTGCATAATCTTGACATATTGACCTTATTGGAAGAGAGCCTGTATCTGTGCCCCGATGGGGCTGTGACTCACAGAGGGAGAAACTGAAGCCAGGGACTTCAGAAACTGCACTGAAGACTATGGAAATGTTTGAAATATCCAGTCGGGTCCACATTGTTATGCTTTCACATGATGGTAGATTTTTGTGAAGATTTGTTGCTTACTCTCTTTCTGTTGTTGTTGTTCAGTTGTTTCAGTTATGTCTGACTCAAGGTGATCCCCCCCATTTGGGGTTTTCTTGGCAAAGATACTGGAGTGGTTTGCCATTTCCTTCTCCAGCTCATTTTACAGATGAGGAAACTCAGGTGAACAGGGTTAAGTGACTTGCCTAGGGTCACATAGCTAGTAAGTATCTGAGGCCACATTTGAAATCATGAAGATAAACTTTCCTGATTCCAAGCTCAGTGTTTCGTCTATTGTACCTTCTAAGAGGTTACACTAATTCATGGTAAATGAGTTACACTAACAATCTCCTCCTTGAAAAATGAGATAATCATTTCCTTTTTCCTCTCAATTTTAGCATTTGTCAGCAACCCGTGACTTGCTGCTCTACTCTCTATATCAGACCACCAGAGACCATGGCTGAAAGGAGCAAAGTTTTCTACCCTGTCTTTCTACCCTGCCACAATCTTTGAGTCACTGCCTTCTTCAATCTTCTTCCTACCTCTTGTTCTGTGTGCTACAGTCAAGTGAAATATTATTATTGCCTCTGTCAAAAGCCCATGAATGGACTGACCCCATTGCTCCACTCACTATCTTTGTGACTTCCCAGACCATCATTCCTTTCCCTGGCTCCCACCAATTATATGTGTTGTCTCACTCTTTAGAAAGTAAGTTCCTCTGAAGTTAGGAGGTATCTTTACTTTTGTATTTCTATCTCTACTGCTTAGTGAAATACTTGGCACACAATAAGCCCTTGCCAAATGCTTACATTCTTTAATTGATCTGAGATCCAAATGACAACTCAAAAGCTATGCTTAGCCTAATATTGCTTGTGGATGTGACCATCTAGACAGGAAGATGGGTTTCCCACTAGTAAAGTCTCCACCTTACAATAAAACATCAGGTCTACTCGTTAAGAGAAGATAGGGCAACAGGTATACAATCTAATTTACTTTACTTTTAATGCTTCTTCATTCTTGATAGTTGGTCAGTATGAGTCCTTCCTCCGTTTCAGAAATCAGCTCTCAAAACCTGAGGAGATGAACACCAATAAACCATCAATACATCCTCTCTGGGGATGCAGTTACTGCATTTTATTTGCACCAAGGATTTATCTAGCCTGACCTATGTTGTTCAGGGACTATCTTACATGACAGCACTGGAATGAAAAAAAAAAATCGAAGAGTTGGAATTTAGTCAGCCCAAGCATTGAAAGGGTAGGTGGGAAGAAGAGGAAGATCTGGAGAGAACAATTTAGGAACCTGAGTGGTGGGAGCAAAGGAGGCAATTTCCAGCAGTCTGGCTGATGCTGGCTGGTTGCGTGAAGAGGCAATTGCTTCTCTCAGGAAGAAGACAAATGAGATTTAGGGGGAGGAATTGCCAGTGAGGAAGAGCTCTTGGCACTGAGGACATGTCATGGAGATGGCTAACTGAACCCTGCAGAACCTTGTCTAAGCCCCACCCCTGCTCTTCACCCATTGGCTCCTAGTACCTGATCTATTACCTGATTGGCCACTGTAGTACAAGTCAGGAATTCTCAATTCATCTGTTTGTTGTTTCTTGAGATTTCAGATGCTGAACAGGAAGTCACTGTTCTCAGGTTAAAAAACTTGACATCATGAGGTGGCAAATACAATTTTCATTTTAAAAACATTTGAATTCTTTAGTTTATATAGCAACTATAGGTAACAACAATTAATGGTGCTGAAATTATTTTTTTTAACACAGAACAGAAAACATTTATGATATCAACCTTGCTAAATAACGAATTATATCCTGGCTTCACAAATCCCTACATCATTGCCTAATTATTCCCATACCATTGTGAGATATTTAAGGGACATTATCTTAAATAGAAATATATACCTATGTATGTATGTAGGTATAACTAGTAGCAGGCAGATGATAAGTCCAAATACTCATCTACTTAGTTGTTTAGGATGTAGAAAGGACTATAATTCTAGGCTGTCTAGCTCAGTTGTTATACATCTGCATCTTATTATAGTGAGCAGCTTGCAAAAAGTTTGACAGCTCATTTAACAATCAAGGTTTCTTATGTTATTTACAAAGATCAGCTCAAAGTTGTTTTTTTGTTTTTGTTTTTTTAGGCAATTGGGATTAAGTGACTTGCCCAGGGTCACACAGCTAGTAAGTGTCAAGTGTTTGGTCTGAGGTCGGATTTGAACTCAGGTCCTCCTTACTCCAGGACTGGTGCTCTATCCACTGTGCCACCTAGCTGCCCCTTCAAAGCATTTTTCCAAACTAAATCATACATACTCTCTTTTCTTTTCTGTTTACTTACTCTTCACTTTGCAAAATCTGGAGAGAGTTTATATTTGGTAATTCGTAAGTCAAGAGAGTTTTAAACATAAATGGCTGAAATTCTAAACTGATTGCGTTTAAGGCCACTGTGGAGAAAACTTGATCAAAGTGTGCCTTAAAGGACAAAAAACTTATTTTGCAGTTTTAAACACGTTGCCCTAATATCAGATATCAGTTGGGCAATTGTAGGGAACAGAATACTATACCCAGACAGCTCCTCAAATTGAACATAATCTACACACTTTAGGTTTGGGATCCAATTAAACCTGGATTTATAAACATTTAGTATTCAAAATAATTTTCCAATTAAAGTTTTAGCCTTAAAAGCGCTTAGCTTCTAGATGCTGTTTCTGAGTTAAACAAAACTTCTTTCCACACTCAGCTTTAGTCAGTTAGCATTTGTTAAGTTTCTACTGGAAACTTAAGAGGACCGTGACATCAGGGAGGGGATGCCTCCCTGAGGATTGAAGAGAATCAGATTGAAGTGAGGGAGGGCTGTGCAAAGTCTTATCAACAGAAAGAATGTTTGTTCAACTTCTAAAACTGGTGCAAGAAGAGGGTGAAGGGAATACCTGAAAAAAAGCTGGGGCAAAAGAAAATCTATCTTTGAGATCTACAGTCTTTCTCCTTCATGCATTACTGCTCCTTAGAGAACCTACTGATGTCATTTGCTTTCTTATTTTGGGGCCCCAGTTTTTCTTTCTTCAATTTTGGACAATATGGCCTCTTTTTTCCTCACAGTGAAAGCACTTACATGGATTTTGAGATGTACACCTTGCCTGTCACACTACCTCATCAGGGCTCCCGAGACAGATAGGAAGAGAGCTAAGACAAATCTGTACAGATTTCCTGTACTGAAATGACAGCCTCATCTTTCTCCAATTCCTGCCCCTCTTTTCCTTTCTCCCATCTTTTCTTTTCCTCATAGAAAGTGTGTAAGGCAACATATTTGATATACTTAATAGGCATACTATACCAGCCAGGGTATCAGTTGTAGAAATGTTTTCATATTTCTGGCAGGGATTGATTAACAAATGGGTGCAGATAATACATGCATCTCATGAACTAAAGGGGTCTAGCCTCGAACATAGTTTAGTGTTTTTGCATAGCCTGTTGTAAAAATGATTAGTATTCTCATCCTCTTTTTGTACTTTCTCCTGAAATTTCATCAATCTTAGGGACATTCTCTAAGGGGAGAGATTAGATCAAGAGAAAGGTTTGTATTGTCTAATAAAAGCACATTGACGGATTAGACTAAGGGGAGAAATTTAGATGAACTGATTGCCATTTTCATGTTTTCTGTTTTCATTTTCTGTTTTCTCTGGATCATTTAGGGAATCCCTTTGGCTATGCTGTTTTTACTATTCTTAGTTCCTATTACATACAAAAATTCTTAAGCTCATCTAGGTTTAAATCTTTGAGTTTAACTTCTAACTCAGTCTTTTGGGCAGTTTAGCTTGGGTGGATGAGAGACTATCAATGAATCCCAATTGAGATGTGGGTGGTCTACCCTTTAAGAATTAAAGGTACAGGGTACATAATAAATCTCCCTGGTTCATAAACTAATGGGAGGCAAGAAGAGTTGGGGAGGGGGGGAACTACACCTGTAGAGATCTACAGCCCCAACTTCCTTTTGAAGCTCCATGTCCTGTTAGGATTTGATGCACACTGTTACGCAGCTTAGCATTTGCAGACAGACCTCCCTACAATACATCAAATGCTGAGGGAGCCAGAAATTATATTTTATCTCCCTAGGTTACTTCTGGAGATCCCTATTAATTTGAATGAATTCTACTCATGACTCCACTGTGAGAGTAACCAATTATTAAAAGCTGCACCACATCAAAAACACAGCAGACATAGAACATATATTATTCTTACCCAGAGAAGATCTAATTGTTGGGAACAGGAGAAAGTCAATCTGCAGCCAGAGTTCCTAACAGAAAAGTTTCCCTTTGTGAACAAATTTTCTACTTTCGGCGCAATAAAATGGAGGTCTTGGATAAGAACCTGGGATACAGAGCTCTGATCCTTTTGTGGTTGCCGAACTGTGGCAAATCAAATCCTGAGAAGCAAGGTTTACAAGTATTAATAGTCAATGTATTTATTAGGCTAGAAAGGGGTGGGGAACCTGTGGCCCCAAGGTAAAACGTGTCCCTCTAGGTCCTCAAGTGCGGCCCTTGGACTGAATCCAAACTTGAAGTTTGAAGTTTGGATTCAGTCAGAGGATTCAGTCACTTGAGGACCTAGAGGAAGTTTTAATTTAGTCAGAGGACTGCACTTGAGGGCCTAGAAGGACACATGTGGCCTCAAGGCCGCAGGTTCCTCACTCCTGGTAGCCAATAATTAATCAACTGATAGTGGTTTCTCTCAGTAACCAAATACACCAAGGAAGACTCTTAAACACCTTAAATCAAGTGTATTCCTTCTAACAGGGAACTCCCCTGACAAATGAAACTCGACACTGATTGTTAAATATTTAATGATGAGGTGGGCTAGAAAATCTTTAGCTCCTCTTACAGATAATGTAGCTTGATCATGAGACTCAGCAACCTTCAGCAATCTGGGCAGGGGAAGCCATTTCCATTCCATTGCCTGACAATTCCAGAAGAAATGCCAGGAGCAGAAAGGATGTCTGTACACAATGTTCATTGATCTGACCAAGGTCTTTGATCCTGTCAGTCATGAGGACTTCTGGATCATGGCAAAATCTGGCTGCCTGGAGAAGTTCATCAGAATTGTATGCCAGTTTCATGACGACATGCTTACCCAGATTTTGGATAACGGATGATGCTCTCATACTTTCCCGTTCACCAAGGGAGTGAAGCAGGGCTGCGTACTTGCTCCCAAGCTTTTTAGCATAAAGCTTTTAGCAGATGTTTTTGGAGACCTTCAATCAAGACAAAAATGACAAAAAAAAGGTCAGCTACTGCATAGACAGCAAATTATTTAACTCAGCGACTACAAACCACCTAGCTAGTCCTGTGGAAGTACTTTTTGTTGTTGTTGTTCAGTTATTTCAGTTGTGTCTGACTCTTTGTGACCCCATCTGAGATTTTCTTGGCAAAGATACTGGAGTGGTTTGCCATTTCCTTCTCCAGCTCACTTTACAGATGAGGAAACGGAGGCAAACAGTGTTAAGTGATTTGCCCAGGGTCACACAGCTAGTAAGTGTCTGAAGCCAGATTTGACCTCGGGAAGATGAGTCTTCCTGACTCTAGGCTCAGTCATCTCTGCCCTTGTAGCTGCCCTTGCGGAAGTACTGCAGAGGCACAAATAAAACATGAGAGAATTGCATTCTCCAGAGAACAGGCAATACAGTATTGAAAGTCTTTTCTGAGGCCTTTTGCCTCATTTAGCAGTAGGGAAGCCTGGATGGTGAAAACATAATTATAAGGAGACAGAAAGGTTTACCCCTGGCCAAAATGCAGGCTCAACGCTAGGAACATTTCACTATTGGTCGTCATACCTAGTGTTGACAGGAGAGTGGGTAGCAGTCAAGGCAATAACCTTGGCTCCTTTGGCTTACCTTTTGTTCTGGCTATTCATTTGCAGGTCATCACAGAGAAAATCTTGGAAATTTCTAATTCCAAGTCTGGGACAAGAGACTCTGATCTCGGTACTAAGTACAGGGTTTGGGGGGAAAAAAAGACCATCTTAATCAAATGCAGCTAGGAGGTGCAGTAGTGGGCAGAGCGCCAGTCCTGGAGTCAAAAAGACTCATCTTCCTGAGTTCAAATCTGGCCTCAGACACTGGGCAAGTCACTTAACCTTGTTTGCTGTCAGTTTCCTCATCTTTAAAATGAGCTAGAGAAGGAAATGCAAACCACCTCAGTATCTTTGCCAAGAAAACTCCAAATGGGATCACAAAGAGTCGGATATAACTGAAATGACTGAACACCCGCAACAATCAGGGAGCATTCTGAATGTTTTTTCTTAGCTGTGTGTGGTATCTCCTGACTATGAAAAAAAGAACCTTTTGGCTATCCTTAGGAAGAGGCTTTCTTGGCACTGATACCCTAGTAGACTGGAGCTGAGATGCTGATAGCAGAGAATAATGCCCATCAGACCAGCAATGAGAGGTGGTGAGGGGGAGAACAGTACAGATGTGATGCCACATGCATGTGCAGGCCCAGCACTGAGCAGTACCCACTGGCAGCAAACCCACAGAGATCAGGGTCACATCAAGAGATGATGTCACATCAAAAACAAGAGTAACTTCTAGCAATTTGTTCCCCCATATGAGCCATTCTACATGCTTGTTCCCTATGTGTTGGTGCCCATATATGATCATAAGGTGAGTCCAGTCTTCCCATAGGTGGTACATATATTTGTGGGGAAGTATGCCCAAGTTGATGGGGCAATACTATTTACTGAAATTTTCTATGATTCTGTGACATGTCTCTGCTTTAAACTAATTAGCTAAACTAATTCCCACCTACCTCCCAGAGTTGTTGTGAGGATCCAATGAGATAATCAGAGTAGAGCAGAAAAAAGTAGAGAAATAGAATTTTATGAAAACATTGAACTAAAATCAAAATTTAAATGTTACTGAAAGTTAGGAGGTGGGTAAGAGTGTTGCAGGCTGGGAAATTCACACCTGGAGCTGTTGCTCAGTTGGTAAATGAGACGCTATGTAAGAATAAATCCAAATGTCTATGAGAAAAAAATTTGACCCCTACTTTTATGTTCTCTCTGTTTTAATCTTTCCTTTCTTCTCCTCCTCCATGGGACTGCAGGAAGAGGTCTGTGGTTTTTAAATTCCTCTCAGGTATATTTGAAGGATGTGTCACTCTGGGAGGGAAATAAAAAAATAAATTCACAGAAGTATGTAGATCCTGAGTTATTTCTGTAAAGATAAATGGTTTTGCACAATTCATTCTTCATCAATTTATAAAAGTCCTCAACATTATTCATTTTTATAATATTGATGCCATAAATCATTCTTTTGACTCGGTTTACTTTACTCTGCATCAGTTCATCTAATTCTTCCCAAGTCTTTCTGAAAACCATCCCCTTCATCATTTCTTACAGTACAAGAATATCCCATCCATTCACATACCACAATTTACTCAACCATTCCTCAAATGTTGGGCATCCCCTTAGTTTCCAGTTTTGTTTTCTTTTGTTTTGCTTTTGCCACCACAAAAAGAACTGTTTTGAATGCAAAAATGTAAAAGCAAACAACTTTGAGTTGTAAGAAGTATGATCAATGAAGTCATCATTCATGATTCCAGAGGACCAACAATGAAACATGGTATTCATCATATAGACATGATGGATTTAGAGTATAGAATTGGATACATACTTCTGTCCACAGCCATTGAGGGAATTTGTTTTGCTTGACTATGTGTATTTGTTACAAGAAATTTGTGTTTCTTTTTTTCTTTCTAATGGAGGTGAAGGTGAAAGGGAGAGAAAATAGATTTCTCTTATTTTTTTTTTAAAGAGATGTGAGGGGTTCTAAAGAAGCAATACCTATATTTTCAGATGAGGTCACTGCATTATTAGATTCACTTAATTATTTTACTTTGTTACAAGAGAACTCTTAGAGGGAGTAATCTCTAAATGTTATAATGTAAAAATAACACTGTGTGTATGTGTCTTTCTGTCTCCTCAGTCAATAAGACAGGACCAACGCAGGGGATAGTTTCTTACTTGGAGATGAAATAGGAAGTCCCTTTTAACAAGGATTCTTGTCCTGGGGCAAGGTGGGGGGTTTCTATGAAATTGTTTTTTCAAATAATATTATGATAACTATTTTAATATAATTAACTTCCTTGCTATTCCTTTGCATTTTATTTTATACGTTTAAAATATTCTGAGAAGGGGTCTTTAAAAGCTTTCCCAGACTACCTTGGGGATTCATGACACACACTCAAGGGTGAACACTATGCTATAGAGGAAGCCGGAATTGGGGTGGAGCTTAGAGAAAGAGAGACGTTAAGCCTGTTTAAACAACTTTGAGCGGGTTTTTCAGTCCAGGGGAGCTGTTTCAAAACGTGAATCCAATATCTGTCAGGAAGATTTCAGACACTGCTTCTATGCTGTCTCTGCTCTGGTCTTTCCTCCTCTCCCTCCTCAGGACAGAAGGAGCAGGTAAGAAGTTTTAACTTGTACCAGATACTTTTGAAGGGCATGCCATCCCAGCAGGGAGATTAGTCACTAACAAATGAAGAGGATGCGAATCTTGGGTTACTTCTGCAAAGGGAAATGAGCCTAAGAACACTAAGCTTGCTAATCAAATATTCACCCTTGGATCCTTTTCTCTCCTTCAGCAGCTTTGTCTAAACAAATTAACTTGAAGTTCATGCAGTTAAGTAGCCTTTTATGGAAACTAACAAGACAGATATTTTCCAGAAACTTTACTCTGGTAGGTGCTACTACCCCCTTACTCCAGCGTTTTATATGTCTAAGAATATTAGGTGAAATAGGTGAAGATTTTTTATTTTTTGTTATTCACATGTATTGCATCTATTTTGTACATACCTACATGCATTTATGGTGTCTATCCTTACCCTCATCCTCTACATCAGGAGTTCTTAACCATTTTTGTGTCATGGACCCCCTTTGGTGAAGCCTACAGACCACCTCAGAATGATGTTGTTAATGCATAAAATCAAATATATGAGATTACTATAGAAACCAATTATATTAAAATAAAGTTGGGATTTTTTTTTTCTCCATTCAAGTTCACAGACTTCTTGAAATCTATACACAGATTCCTTGGGGATCTCCACCTGAGATTATAAGCTCCTCCAGCACAGGGACTCTTTCACCATTGTCTGCATCCCCTATGCTCAGGATAGTGCCTAGGACATTGTAGATGCTTCATAAATGTGAATCAACTGATTGAAAGCTGAAAGAGGGATATGGTGCCAAAGGTATTACTGTCCCACGCTGGAAGAGAAAAAAACAAACAAACCAATAATCCTCTAAAGCAATGTGTGCTTTGAAAGAGATATTTTTTTAGAATCACCCCATCATACACAACTCAGCCCCAACCTTTCTTTCAAACTACCCTTGTATTTATGACAGTTTTAACAATACTGATAACATTTTTATAGATAAGAAGTAAATACACCAACTGCTTTTAATAAGCCTACAGTTGACTTCTGTTGCAAGTCCTGTAGGTTAGTTTATATAGCCCTGCTGCTATCAGCATGGGGATGGGGGTGGGGTTGGAGAGCTGAGGGAGTTAGAGATCAGAGGTTAACTTTCTTTGTTGTTCATCAAGTTTTTACTTTGTTTATATTCTTAGTGTCCCAAACCATGGAGATGGATGAAATTGTTTTATTTCAGGAGCATAATTTCTATTTTAGGGAGATTTTAGAGATTGTGAGGATTAGAGAAAATATTTAATCCTCTAGCATGTTGGTCACTGACCTGGCAAATTGGTTTCACTTTAGCAACTGCCCCAAACCATCTCATCTCTCCTCAAGCCTCCTATGACACCCATTCCCTTCATTCTTACAATTGGTTAGAACTATACCTCATACTTTACTGAAAGAAATTAATATTATGCAATTTTATTAATAGCTAATTATGAATTTGTGATTCACCTTTTTCCTTCTATTTTTGTTAATGCCCCCCAAAAGGTCTGTCTCTGAAGGGCGTGGCTGAGTGATGAGATTACTCCTAGTTCCCAAGGCACAAGTTTATTAACTAGGTTAGGCTGGATCCCACCCAATTGGGAAACCTAATTTCTGTTTAGAGTATAAACAAAATCCAGTCTGAGTGAGCCTTTGACTGGTAGAGGAACCTCCTGTCCTTGATACCTTCTATTAAGAGTTTAGAGCAATCCAGCTCATGAAGGAGAAAACTAGCTAGAGAGGTTCAGATGGAAATAGCTTCCCATGCCCAGACACCTTAAGTCTCTTGATCAAACCACATTCTCAGCAAGAGGAGATAAAGACTTTTAGCCCACCTCATTAAATGTCTACCAATCAGGGTTGAGCTGCACTTGTTAGGGAAGTTTTCTGTCAGAGGATATTTAAGGTGTTTCAAAGCCCCCTTTGCCATCTTTGGTTACCAAGAGAAACCATCAATTGACCATCAATTTATTGATTATCTGGCTAGCCTAATTAATAAGTTGATTACCCAACAACTGTGTCTCTTGGGGATTTTCATTCATCACATTACCAAAACAGAAACAAAAACTTGAGGCTATTTGCCCTGAGCTCTCTCTCCCCCTCATTTCATATCTCTCTGATATATCCTCCCCCACTGCTTTCTCCTTCCTCTCCAATGAAGATAATGGACTTCTCCTTTCCACATTCAACTGCAAACTGTTCCTCAATTGCTCCTATCCTTAAAAAACTTTCACTGGATCACACCATCCCTATTCACTATTGCTTGATTTCTCTCCTTCCCTTCTCTGATAAACTCCTGGAAAAAAATTATCTTTTCTCAGTAATTCCATTTCCTCTTTTTTACACTCTTTTCTAAATCAACTACAATTTGGCTTCTGACCTGATCATTCAACTGAAACCTCTCTCTAAAGTTTATGATAATTCTTTAATTGCCAAATCTAATGACTTCCTTTGGATTCTCATCCTTCTTGGCTTCTGTGCAGCATTTGACACCTTTGACCATCCTCTTCTTTTGGATGTTCCTTCCTTTCTGAGTTTTCATGACAATCCTCTCTCCTGGTTCTTCTCCTACCTTTGGCTGTTCCTTCTCATTGCCAGATCCTCATCCTTATCATTACCCCTAAATTATCACCCACCTGACTGTAGGTGTCTCCCACAGCTGTGTACTGGCCACCCCCTCCCCTTTTTTTTTTCACTGTACTATGTTCTTTGGTAATCTTATAAGCTCCCACAGGATCAGTTATCTTCTCTATGAAATTAAGTCCCATATCTACGTACATATCCCTAGTCTTGCTCGGGGAGCTCCAACTGCATCTTCAACAGCCCATTAGGTATGTTGAATTGGATATCCAGCAGGTATCTCAAACTTACCATATCCAAAACAAAACTCATTTATCTTTCCCCAAAGTCCTACCCTCTTCTAAAATTCCTTATATTGTCAAAGGCACCACTATCCATCTAGTCTCTGGGTTGCCAACTTCAGTATGCTTCTCAACTCTTTACTCTCTTTTAACTCACATATCCAATTAGTTTCCAAAACTTGTCATTTCTACCTTTACAATATATCTTCAGGCCTTCATCACTTTTCATCTGCACTATTACAATAGTCTTCTGTTAGGTCTCTCTACCATTGTCTCTTCCTTCTCCAATTCACCCTTTACACTGTCTCCAGGATGATTTTCCTAAAGCACAAATGTGAATGTATCACTGTCTCACTCAATAAACCCCTTCGGTTGCCTATTATGGCCATCCGATGTGAAGTCTATTGTTTTGCATTTAAATCTCTTTACAACCTGTCTCCTTCCTTACTTCCCAGTCTCCTCACTCTTTACTCCTCTTCCCCCATTCAATGGTTCATTGAAACTGGCCTACTTGGTCATATGTATAGATCTTCATCTCCTCGTTTCCTCTTCTGGACATCTATGACCTCTTGTAAAACTTATTTCAAATACCACTTTCTTCAGGGAGGCTTCTCAGTCCCATTCCCCACCCAGACTCTGGTTACTTTGAAGATTATCTTTCTGTTGCTCTGAATGTCTTCATTCTGAGAGCCTTTTGTGTACTTATTTATAGAATAATAATAGCTAGCATTTATATTAACATAATAGCTGTGTGACCCTTGGCAAATCATTTAACCTCTGTCTGCCTCAGTTTCCTCATCTGTAAAATGAGAACAATTATAGAACCTACCTCCCAAGGCTGTTGTTAAGCTCTAATGCCATAATATCTGTAAAGCACTTTGCAAACCTTAAAGTGCTATATGAATCCTAGTTGTTATCAGCATCATTAATTATTGTTATTATTGTTTTTTGCGCTGTTGTCATTTAGGCCTTTGAGGGAATAGTAGACATTAAGATGAAGTTTCCTTTTGAAAAAATTTCTTTTTTCATCCTCAGGCTGTAGGCAGATAAAAATATCTTGTTGGAGTTAAATTCTCAGTTTTGTCTTCGACTCTATGAATACCTAGGGAAGAGGGGGAAATCAGTTTGAATGTCATAGACAATGAAAAATTTATTTTTTTTTAATATCATAAGATTTTGAACTGAAAAGGACATTAGGCATCATTTACTCTACCCTCCCCCCAACTTTGCAGATAAGGAAAGTGAGACCTAGAGAAGTGAAATAACTTGCCCAAGATCACAGGGCCAGTTAGTGGCAGGAGTAAAACCCAAGTCCTCCAATTTCTAGTTTGATGTTCTTTCTTTCAAAAAAAAATTAAATAAGATCTTATTTATATTTTCTGCTCCTTACATCATCATATTTATCTCTATTATCCCTCTCTCCCCACTGCCAGAGAGCCATTCTATATTACAAATTTTTAAAAAATTTAAAAAGAAAAAGAAAAGAAAAAGAAGGGGAAAAAGTCACACAATTGATCATTAAATTGAAAAAATCCAAAAACATGCATAATTATAATACCTGTGGACCTCCTACCTCCATGAAGGGGTAAATTGAAGGTGTTCTCTCATATTTCTTCATATCAGTCTTTATAACTTATATTTATCATATTATGTTTATAATTTATTGATCTTTATAATTTTGATACATTCAATTTTGATTGTTTTGTGTGTGGTTGTTCTTTCAGCTAATATTGTTGTAGTTACTATGTACAGTATATTGTTTTCTTAGCACTGCTTACTTTACTCTGCTTCAGTTCATACATACCTCCCCATGCTTCTCTGTATTGATCACATACATCATTTCTTATAGCATAGTAATATTCCGTTACATTCACATACCACAATTTGTTTAGACATTCTCCAATACATAGGTATCTACTCTTTCCAGTTCTTTGCTATCACTCTCTCTCTCTCACACACACACACACACACACACACACACATGAAATCACCTCTCCTTTCCAGAGAGGATTTATCTTGCTCTCTTTATTATCCATCCTCTCTTTCTGTCTCGTGTACACCCTATCTATGCAGGGGTGGGGAACCTGCAGCCTCGAGGCCCCATGTGGCCCTCTAGGTCCTTGGGTGCAGCCTTTTGACTGAGTCCAAGTTTTACAGAAGGGGATTTGTTCTGTGAAGTTTGGATTCAGTCAAAGGGCTACACTTGAGGACCTAGAGGGCTACATGTGGCCTCAAGGCTGCAGGTTCCCCACCCCTCTAGTCCCTCTCTATTCACTGTATTCCTCCCTAAATCAAAACTTCCAAGGTATCTATTCTGGGCTTTCTCCTCTAAATAATTTCTGCTACTGTCTTGTAGAACTTTCCCTGAATATTCCCCTTTTCTATTGTGCCTATAAGTAAGGTGAATTTTAGTGTGTGTAAAGTAGATTTTTTTGTTATTCTTTCTTAGAGTTTTCTTCCCAGGATCCATAGCCATAACAATCTCTACTTCCTAGAGTAGATATGAGTTCTCATGATCATGGTTCAAAACAGTTTCTATCATGCTTGCACAATGGATATAGGGATGAAGTGATGTAAAATTGTGAGGCTATGGCTGGCAATATGCCTTCTTTGTTGCCCTATAAAGCAAATGGACATTGGTCAGAGACTGGGGACCCCCATAGGGGTGAATGTGCAGGCTGAATACTGTGCAGCTTGATCAGCCCCTATGAAGGCTTGGCAGGGGGAATCTGTGTTTGCCTCAACTGGCCCCCATTGAGGCTTAAGGGGATTTAGGGGAAAGCACAAGTTGTGCTGGTCTTGACTGACCCCATCAAGACGAGGGGTAGTTGTCCCCCCCCTTGATGAAATCTCGAGGCTTAGGGGTGCTGAGACCCCAAAATCACAAGATGTGGGTCCTGCCCAAAAGAATTCGACCCAAGCCTTCTTTCAGCCAAAGACCAGGAATCTGAACATTAGTGAGCTATTGGCTAGATTATAAGAATCTGAGCATCTTAATGGACACAAGATGGACCTTATATACAAAAAGATTATGGGAGGGATCTAGGAGTAGTCAAGTAGTCTATGAGGTAATAGAACGCCTGGGAACTGAATCACTTGGCCAAGGGAGAATGGAGCCTAGATAGGATTAAGGGTGTGAAGTGGTCTGGGGCCCATGGGGAGGTAACACAATGGAGGGCTAGGCTAGGTTAAGGGTAACAGAATTGGGAGATTAGGTGCAGCCACAATGAAAAGCCAGTTGATGGGATTATAGCCTCAGGTGAACCAGAGATTTGGCCGTTTGGGAAAGTCCAAGGTTTTTCTTTTTGGAGGGCTAGATTCCAACCTCATCACCTTCACACTGGCCCCTGCAGATGGGTTGTTAGGGAATGCTGTAGGAGTTGGTGCTATTTACTATTTACTATTATTAGTAACTCCTTTTGAGAAGACTAAATTAGAATAAAGTAAGCTTTTTCAACCCCTTATTATTACCGGATCAAAGTGAACCTGCTAGTGAGAGAGGTGCTAGAAGCCCTCCTGTGTGTCTTTCCTAAGAAATGGCTTAGTCGATGTGTTTATTTGTTCAACACTTGGCATAGTGGGCAGGATCTGCGCAGACTGAAGGCCAGAAGGAAAACATGGGGTTTAGTAGGACTGGCATGGGTATCCCAAGATGATTTCCTACGATTTTGTTATTTTATGTAACTATAGTTCTATGGATTTCTCCCCAGAGATGGGAGGATGGAGGATGGCCTCCTTCCCAGGAGTGGGAGGATGTGCCCCTTACCCCCAGAGGCTTTGAGAAAGTTTTGCTGAAGTTTTGGGGGAACACTTGATAAAAAGGGAGCTAGAAAGGCTTCGGGAGTTGTAGGAATCCTGTTTGAGACTCAGACTGACTTAGCCCCAAAGGAGCGGGAGAGTCAGTATGCAGTGGCAGAGACAGCAGCATTCTGGACCAGTCCAGAGAGACCCTGGAGCAGTGGCAGAGGCAGTGGCCTTGGAGCAGGTAGCAGCAGCCTGAGACGAGCCAGGCGAGGAGCGGGGGCCGAAAGCAGCAGCAGCAGTGGGAGTGGTTTCCCTAGAGCCTCGAGTAGGGCCCCCTGGGGACAACCTCTCCTTCTGTTTCCCTATCCCAGCGGTACTTGTGAGAAAATGAGTCAGAGGTGACTATGACTGTGACTGCGGGGGTTGGGAGAGGAAAGTAGGCAATTCAGTTTCTAGTCTTGTTAAAGTTAACCGTTGTGAGAAAAAGTACTGACCAGCTACTGTCGGTGGAAGCCCAGTTATGAGAGGTTCGGACTGATTTATCTCAGGAATGGGAGGAAAGGGAGGCATATGAGAAAACCCAAGAATTGTTAGAGACTGAGACCCAAATTCTCAGGGCTTGGATGTTTGTTATTCCCTCTGCTCAAGAGCCAGAGCTTTCAGATGAGCTGGAGGAAGACTTTGAATTTGTTGTAGTAAAGGTAAAAGGTGCATGGGAGAAATTCCTCTTCAGTTTCCTTGCACCAAAGGAGGAAAGGGTTAAAGCTAAGAAGCAGCCGGAGATAGGGGAGGAGGCCTGGTCGGAGAAATTTCTTTTGAACTTCTCAGAGCCAAGGCCATCTCTGGAGTCAGAGCCAGGTGGGAGTAGCCCCTCCCTAGGAGAGGCTGGAGGGAGATAAGCTGCCCAGAGCCCAGGCTGGAGTAGCCCCATCCTGTGAGATGAGGCCCCTGAGTGCCAGAGGGGCAGAGGCCTTGGAAGTGTGCTGTGCCCAGAGCCCAGGTTG
Organism: Vombatus ursinus; assembly: GCF_900497805.2. Lineage (NCBI taxonomy): Eukaryota > Metazoa > Chordata > Mammalia > Diprotodontia > Vombatidae > Vombatus > Vombatus ursinus. Next base: position 22,038,801 of record NW_020941197.1, read on the forward strand.
AAGTGGACCCTTTCCCTGTGCAGGGGGAGGTAGAGCTGCCCCAGAGTTGGGGTGGTGCGGGCCAGGGACAGAAGCTGGGGGCAGGAGACCCCAGAGCCTGCTGTGCCTGGACCCAGGAGGAAGCAGGGAGCTGCAGAGGGTAGAGCAGCCCCTTCCAACGTGAGGCGAGACCTGCTGCAGGAGCAGGGAGCCAAGGAGCCCCGGACTCAGCCCTGGGTCAAGATGGAAACTTCTCAGCAAGGCAGGAGCACTGAGCGTGCTTTCCTACTACGTCCCCCTGGGATGGGTTGGGACCCAGGGGTGGGGTTGTCCCTGGTGGGATGGGGACCCACCCTGTTGGCTTTGTCTCCCAGTCAACCCCCAGACCTTGTGGTGGGGGATGGAGCCGTACTGGGACTTGTACTTTTTGGCCCACTCAAATGTGAGCACGCCAAGGAGCACCAGGTGGGAGCCTACAAGGAGGCACCAAGGACCTTCTGCAAGAGGATTGGACCCTCTGCTTTGATTGAGGGAACTTGTAGCCTACTGTGGCTCACCTAGGGGTGGAGAGTGTTGTGTTCTCTGCTGCCCCTGGGGATGGGCTGTGTTAAGGGGAGACCCTGGCCTGGGACTGAATAGTACCAGAGGGAGGAGGAGCTGACTGCTAGCTCCCCAAAGACATTGGTCCCCCAAAGAATGTATATGGGGGGGAGGGAGATGTGCTACGTTACACACTGAATGCTATGTTCAGTTTTAGGCCTTGTGACCACTCTGATGATATACTGTATTTGTATACTTGATCATGCCCAACATAATGTCTATGTTGCTGGAATCTATATTGTTATTTTAGCATCTTATTTTTGCATATTGTTGCAGTTTATATTGCTGTTATGTTATTATGGATTGTGGATATTACGCTTTAGTTTCTTGGCTTGAGGACCCCTCAAAGTGTCACCTATGTAGACTGTAAGAGCCAAAGTGTTACCTGTGTAGATTGTAAGGGCCAAGTGTTAGCTATGTGGATCCTGGAGGGGTGGAGTGTAAGTAAGGTGAATTTTAGTGTTTGTAAAGTGGATTTTTTGTTATTCTTTCTTCCAAGGATCCAGTCATAGCAATCTCTACTTCCCAGGTGTTAGAGTTCTCACAATCATGGTTCAAAACAGTTTCTGCCGCTTGTGCAGTAGATATAGAGATGAAGTGATGTAAAATTGTGAGGCTATGGCTGGCAATATGCCTTGTCTGTTGCCCTATAAAGCAAGTGGGCACTGGTGAGTGACTGGGGACCCCTAAGGGGTGAATGTGCAGGATGAATGCTGTGTGTGCCTTGATCGGCCCCCATCAAGGGTTGGGAGGGGGAATCTGTGTGTTTGCCTCAACTGGCCCCCATTGAGGCTTGAGGGGATTTAGCAGAGAGCAGAAGTTGTGCTGGTCTTGATTGACCCCATCGAGACGGAGGGGTTATTGCCCCCCATTCATTCTGGCCCCTGCAAGAAGGGTTGTTAAGGAATGCTGTAGGAGTTGGTGCTTCCATTATCAGCAAACTCCCTTTAAGAAGACTAGACTAGAATAAAGTAAGCTTATTTAACCCCTTATTATGACTCCACTCTTGTCTTCCCTGCTTTTGAGAGAGGTGCTGGAAGCCCTCCTTTGTGTCTTTCCTAAGAAATAGTGGAGTCAGTGTGTTTATTTGTTCAACAGTGCCTCACTCCCCAAACGATGCCAATTCTTGCAGGTTACAGAGAGGACACTTATTCATAGGACCAACTCTCTGTTTCTCTCCCTGTCTCTCTCTCTCTCTTTCTCTCACACACACACACACACACACACACACACACACACAATTTCCCTGAAGCAACTGGATCTATTCCTGCCACCTGATTACCTTATTTCCCCATTTAATCTCCTCCCTCAGTGCATGCCCTCCCACTCACTAGTTGTCCTCAGGAACTCCAACTTTGCCATTCCCAAGGTAAAATGAATAGACTTATTCTAAAGTACCAAATTCCCCAGATAACACCTTGAACAAGGTCCTAATATCCCTTCACACATTTCTTTTCACCCTTAGGAGCATTCATCTGCAGAACTGCCTCTCACCACCAAAGCTAGAACTCTCTCTTCCCAGTTTTTCAATAGTCTGATCCCTCCCTCCCATCATCTACTGTCTTGCCAGCTCTTGGGGTCACCTTTCCCTCATTCCTAGACTTCACTTTGACCAAATACATCACATACTTCTGTCTCTCCCCGTTTACCTTTCCCCTTTCATGTACCCTTCCATTTTGTTATACAGTCCCACAAAAACAAATAATGATTAAGCTACAGGCAGGGTGTTACCAGTTTCTGTCCATAATGTCTTAGGCTTGCCTCTCCATTGTTACCTCCGCCAGACTTCCATTTTTATCACTGCCTCCCTGTGTACATTAGAAAGAAGGCTCTTAGGACTTTGCTGTCATTGTTTCATGTTGCTCTCTTTGGCTGCTACATTCATTCATTCCTCCTGTATTTCTCTTGTCAGGTGAGTTCAAGAAGCAAATAATCTCTTCAGGTCTAGTTTTCTTTCTAGTAATGTTTCAAATACCTTTTTATTATTGAACATCCATTTTCCTCCCATTTATGTAGTCTCATTTCACTTTGCATCTGTTGCTCTGCCTGGTTTCAATGCCATGAAATAATATGCCCCTCTCAGGATGAACACATCACTTCTAATCTCACCACCATGCTATAAACTCAAGCCTTAACTGACATTACCTCCATCAGCTTCCTCTCTCCTCTGATTGGAGGGTGAAGTACCAAACTCCTCCCAATGTCCCTTATTTCTGCCTTCTAGGCAGAAGCTGGACTCTCAGCTCATTCCACTTTGCATCTACTGCTCTGCCTGGTCTCAACTCCACAAAACAAGATGCCCCTGAGTACCCTGTATCCTGATGTCTCCCCCACTTTCCTGCCTCCTTTTGCATGTTGTCTCTTCTTTACCTGCACGCCATTAGATCGTAAGCTTCTTGAAGTTAGGGACTGCCTTTCCTTTTCTTGATTGTATCACCAGCACTTAGCACATGGCCTGGCACATAGTAGGCACTTAATAAATGTTTATTGAATTGGATTTAATACCGCCCTCCCCCTCCCCAATATACTCCCACGTTGTCCTTTCCCATTCCTTGGGTTCCTCAGTTCTCTGGCCCAGTGGTTCAGAGCTCTACCATCCTGGTGCCATTACGATCAAAGGTGATTTCTATCATTTGGAGTTTTCAGGATTTTGGGGGGAAGGGGGTAACACATAGGGTTGAGATCTATTTCAAGTCCAGACACATGTCCTGTTCCTTTCTTATCCTCCAAACTCCAGTAGAAATCTTTTGCAGCACAGAATGTTGTTGTGACACTGGACACCCAGGTCTCAGCAAACTTCTGTAATTTGCAGCCTGGATCTTCACTGGAAAAAGGAAGAGGAGAACAGGGGTTGGGTCCTTGGGTCAGCTAGTATAACTTCAAAACTGGTAATATGGTTGGCAGTGGGAGAAGGCATACCAGGTGAGCTGGGATAGGTTTCAGTTCTTTTTTTGGTTCCAGGTGTCCTAGGCCATGGAGATAGCTGGAGTTGTTTTATCTTTGGTGCATAATTTCTGTTCTGGACAGGTTTGAGAGATTGTGAGGATCAGAGAAAATGTCTAGTCCTCCATCTTGTTGGTCATGTGACCCACTCAATGCCCATTCTACTATCCTTCTGTGCCTACATTTGTTCAGATTGTATGTTTTTTGTTTTTTTTTCTTTTAATTGTTGCTTTTTTTTTTAGTTTCAGATTCTTTGTTTGTAACGAAGAATAAAAGCACTGATATAGCTCCTCTTGGGAACAATGTGACCCTGAAATGTAACTTGACGATCCCAGCAGATGTTCTGCAGATTACCTGGCAAAAGGTCCAAGGGTCCATACCAAAAAACATAGGCACCTACAGCAGCCAGTATGGTGGAAAAATTTTCCCGCCGTACGATGAAAGGATCCACCACAGCAGTGCAGAATTGACATCATCAAGCATGACTATATATAATGTGACCTTGGAGGATGATGCATGTTACAAATGTCTCTTTAATGTTTTTCCAGATGGTATCCATGGAGGACAAATGTGCTTCAGTGTACAAAGTAAGTGGAAAACTGTCTTTGTGCCATAATGTTTTCTAGAAGAGCCAGATTGTCCCAAAAGCTGGAAGGGGGGACAGAGGAGGCGCAGACATTACACCTAACACTTTGTTATAATGACGTTTAAGGTCAGGGTCTTTAGTCATGGAATATTAGGACTGAAGGTAGTTTAGAAATTGTTTAATCTAAACTTCTCATCATGCCACGCTATATCTCCTAGGTCAAATAACACATTTATGTGGTCATGACCTGTGAAGTAAGTCCAAGTATTTCTTGTTGAGAAAATGCAAATAGAGGCTACAAAAATGCTCGGCATTCAGAAGGTATTTAATAAAGGTGGATACTTATTTTTAAACAATAGCAAAAAGTATCTGAATGAAAGATGAGTACGGCAGTGTAAAGAATTGCTCAAAAAAAAAGTCAACTGGTGGTTCAGTTGTGACTGCTGTTTGCCTCTTCCCTTCCCCGCCCAACCACCCACACACATACCTGGGTGTTTCTTTACCTGTGGTAACTTTCTTTTCTTCTTGTAATATTCAAAGTCAAGGATTGTATGCCCTCAAATGAAATTAATTTAAAGACTCCATGAAGACGCACACTCTTTACTGTTCTTAATGTAGAGAAGTTCGTGGAGCCCCAGGGTACATGACTACAAATACCCAGGAAAACTATTATCAATATGTTTAAAGCTTCATGACAAAAATTTGGGGAGGACTATCAGTATAGAAGTTAGTATGGCCTAATAGATCCAGGCCTGGCCTAGGAGACAGGAAGACCTGGGTTCACGTCTCACCCATCTCTGACACATACTGACTCTGGGATTCTGGGCCATTTGTTGAACCATTCAGTGCCTCTTGGAAATGCTCTGAGACTGTAAGTTGCTGAACTACTTAGGCGTTCCCTAAACCAATGAAAATATAGGTCCAGACTGAAATAATTTGTATGCTTTATGGATATGAGTGATTTCTGAATTTTCTTTTTGTTTGACTTAGATGTGTCTGAATTAAGAATTGAGTGTCATCCTCGTCCCGATGAGGGAATCCTTATAGCCATCTGCTCAGCTACAGGAAAACCTGCCCCTCACATCAACTTTTCCCATGAAAGCCTGCTGATGGAATCGCCTAAGGAACACATTGATGAGAACCCAGATGGCATAGCTAATGTCACCAAATGGTATAACATCTCACTGGAGGCTATGAGGTCCTTGAAACTTTGGAATGTATCCTGTGACATGGATCACCCCCTAAAGAAGATAAAAAAACATGTTTGTTTTCCCCAGGAATCAAAACGTAAGTAAAAAGTAGAGACCAGTGAGGCAAAATTTTAATTAATATGCTTGTTGTGGTTCATATCTTTCAGATAAATGAAATATCATTATATGTGTGTGTGTGTGTGTGTGTGTGTGTGTGTGTGTGTGTGTGGAAGGCAAGTAGGTGACACACTGAATAGAGCGCCAGGCCTGAAGTCAAGAAGATTTCTCTTCATGACTCCAAATTTTATTTCAATCCCTCCTCATCCACAGAAAACTAAATTTTCTCATTCTAGAACTTGTCTCTCTTGCATTCCTATCTATTCTGAACACAATTAAGAGCCAAAGGGAAAGCAAAAACACCTTGGAAGCAGCCAAACAAGCTGTCTCAAAGTCAACTAGCTCACTTTATAATAAAAACATTTCCAGTCTTCACTTATTTTATTTTTAAAGTCTTATCAATGTGTTTTGTTTTTATATTACAAACATTTACAGGTTAGTACTCTCACTTTGTGAGAGGTCTCTTGTAACTGAGTAAAACAGTTAGGAAAAACTGATAATACTATAAGATTGTCTGAAAGTATATGTGACATTTCACATCTATAACACTACCCCTCCACCTTTATTTATTTATTTTTAATTAGCAGAAATCTATTTTCTCTCCTTCTCTTCCCCTACCCAGAAAAAAATTTCTTACAAGAAATAATCATAGTCAAACAAAATGAATTCCCTCAGTAGCTATATACTATGTGTGTGTGTGTGTGTGTGTGTGTGTGTGTGTGTGTTTCATCCTACATCTTGTGTCTGTCATGTCTTTGTAAGGAATACCATGTTCTATCATTGGTCCTCCAGAATCCTGAATGTTCATTATATTGGTCATAGTTCTAACAACTTTCAAAGTGTTTTGTTTTTACGATGTTGTTAATATTGCATAAATTGTTCTCCTGGATCTACTTATTTCATTCTTCATTAGTTTATAAAAGTCCTCAAGATTGTTCATTTCTATAATATTGATGTTATAATGTAAATGTTCTTCTGGTCCTGCTCACTTCATTCTGTATCAGTCCGACAGTCTTTCCTTGTCTTTTTGAAATCATTAATTTCCTAGTTTCTTTCAGCACAAAAGTATTCCATCACATTCATATGCCACAACTTATTGAGTCATTCCTCAATTGATGAGCAGCCTCCTAGTATCTAGTTTTTTGCCACTACAAATATGCTGCTATAAAGATGTACTTTTATTTTACATGAAATATAGAGCATATGTATTATATGAAATATATAGCAAGGTTGGTTATCTGTTTGCTTAAGGCAGGACAGATTAGCTACAGCAAATTAGAAAGACGGAAAGATTGCTACAAGTAGGCATGCCACTACCAAAGCAAGAATTGTCAAACATTAACCTGAAAGTTTGTGAAGAGGCCAAAAATTTATAGAATGCAGACCCAAGACCCCAAACACTACCACAGTCTGAGGCCTTTGTAGTGTAGTAATAAATAATTCTAAGCATATAAATTTCAGTAAGTCCTGAGAGCCTTGAATGATGCTCATTAATCTCTTTTTAAGAAAGTCAAGAAGGATGTAATGCAATTAAAAAAATCTAAAATAGTTAAGTTCTTTAAAAAAAAAACACACCTTTTTTTGAGACCAGGCATACTGATGAATAACTATAATCCTTGATACTGGGAGGCTGAGGCTGGTGGATGCCTAGAGGTCTGAAGTTCTGAGCAGTGGTAATCCTAAAGCTGATAGGGTATCTACACTCTGTTGGCACCTATATGATGATCCCCTGGGAGGAGGAGTCCACCAGGCTTCCTGGAGAGGGGCCAACCAGCCCAAGGTGGAAATGGAGCAAGTCAAAGTTTCCCTGCTGATCAACAATGGAGGTGGGCCCAGAAATGACTGCCACTCTTTCAGCCTGGAATACACAAGGAGACCCAGTCTCAAAACAAAACAAAACAAAGTAAAGAACTTTTTGAGATTAAAATAGGTAAACCTCACATCATCAGGAAAACTTATCTATAGAAAATAAAATATTGCAGATAGTGAAGTTTTAACGTTCATTTTAACTGTATATCAAAAATAGAAAATGACAATATAGTTTGCTAAGCCACTGGATAGCAACTTGGTCATCTAAACAAACTCTCTTCATATATGTGAAATACTGTATCATTATAAGACTTGAAAGTCATTCATAGGTATTTGTGTCTTTCCTTCTATGAGCCATCCACTAGCAACTAAGAAGAATGAGCCAGGGTAAGTTGGAAAGTTATTGCTTATGTGCTAGTGGATTATTCATACTCTAGTATATCTCTAGGAAAGTCTGAGGTGAGAAGGAGGGAGGAAATAACCATTTATGAAGCGCCTATGTTCCAAGAACTGTGCTAAGCACTTCAAAAGAAAAGAGAAATAGAATGACTCTTCCTCTTAAATTGTGATTAACTCTTTCTTACCACCCTTTCCCTAGCCTATCTGCCAGTTTAAAGGATAGAAGTTAGAATTTAGAAAAGGGAACAGAAAGAGAGAGTGAATTTTAGGCAGATGGCATCCATTGGTAATGGAGGGGGGGAAATTAAGCTAAGATGCTGTTCACTGTCTTCTTTTCCTCATTTAATGAGCTGGTCTGCAACAACAGTTAGTCAATCAGCTGAAAAGCATTCATGAGGTACCTACTACATGCCAGGCACTGTGCTTAGTGCTGGAGATATCATTACAACACTTGGGGATGTTGTGGCCTAAGATGATGACAATGATGTTGGGCACAGAAGTGATTCTGGTCCATACAAGGAATATGTATGTAACCCATCAGTTATGAGGAGTGCCGTGATGTAATTAATGATCAAGCCCTAGACTTAAGTTGAGGAACTTGTGTTTAAATCATGATTCTATTACTTCCAACCTATGCAACCTCATCCAGATCATACCCTCTCTGTATGCCTCAGTTTCCTGATCTGTAAAATGAGCAGGTTGGATTCAATAACTTCCAAGGATCATTGCAGCTACAACTCAATATGACCCTATTTCCAAGCAAGTGCGTTTCTCTGACTATTTTAGAAAGTAAAATTCTCATGATTTTTATATTACCTATGCTGCTTCTCTGCTCTTTTACCAAAGATAATCAAGTGGAATTAAATCTGGCCCTGAGCAAAATTATCCCATTCATGCAACCAGTCATTCGCTTACCATATGTCAAGCACTGTTATAAGCACTGGGAATATAAAGAAAGGAAAAAAAAATATGGTCCCCGTCCTCAAAAGTCTCACATTCAAATTGGGGAGATAACACGCGAACAATTATCCTTGTAGAAGATATATAGAGGCAGAGTCAAGATGGCAGAGAAAAGGCAGCCACTCACCTGAGCTCTTACCAAAACCCCTCCAAACACCTTTAAATAATGTCATGAGACAATTCCTGAAGCAGCAGAACCCACAAAAGGACAGAGTGAAATAATTTTCCAGCCAAAGACAACTTAGAAGGTCGGCAGGAAAGGTACGTTGCACCTGGGTCAGAGAGGAGGGCAGTCCAGCCCAGGCCTCCTGAGCACAGCCCTGACCACAACAAACTAGGGGCAGGCCTTGGGAGAGACCGAATCGCCTGTGGGTAGCAGCACCTGCTTCTGGAATTCTCAGCCTGAATAGAAACTTTGACTTTCAAATACAAGATTCAAGAGAAGCATAAAAAGGTAAACAGGAAAGGGAAACCACAAGGGACTTAATAAGGTTAAACTATTTACATTCCTATATGGGAAGATGATACTTGTAAGTCAGAAGAACCTTCTCATTATTAGGACAGATAGGAGTACATATAGACAGAAGGCACAGGTGTGAGTTGAATATGAAGGGATAATATCTTAAAAAACAAAATTAATGGGTGAGAGAGGAATACACTGGGAGAAAGGGAAAGGAAGAGGTAGAATGGGGCAAATTATCTCACATAAAAGAAGCAAGAAAAAGCTCTTAGCGGCGGGGAAGACAGGGAGATGAAGGGGAATGAGTGAACGTTACAATCATTAGAATTGGCTCAAAGAGGGAATAACATACACACTCAATTGGGTATAGAAATCTATCTTAACCTACAGGAAAGTAGGAGGGGAATGGGATAAGAGAAGGGGAAGGGGTGATAGAAAGGAGGACAGATTGGGGAGAGGGTAGTCAGAAACAAAATACTTTTGTGGAGGGAGAAGATGGAAGGAGAGAGAATAGAATGAGCAGGGGATGGAGATAGGATGGAGGGAAATACAGTTAGCAATAGTAACTGAAAAAAAATTTGAAGCACATTTCTCTGATAAAGGCCTCATTTCTCAAACATACAGAGAACTGAATCAAATTTATAAAAATAAGAAGATATATGGAGTGGGGGGTGGGTAGTGTATCCTGAGAGGGTTGTCACTGGGGAAGGTAGGGCATGGAAGAGACTGGAAAAATGCCTCCTATAGAAGGTAGGATTTGAACTGAATCTCGAAGGAAGGCAGAGAAAGCAGGAGTAGGAGACGAATAAGGAGAGCATCCAGGCATGGTGGGATAGCCAGTGAAAAGACATGAGTCAGGAATGTCATGTGTGAGGAACAGCAAGAGAATGGGTGTTGCTAAACCATAGATTACATGGAGGGGAATAAAGTGGAAGAAGATTTTTAAAAATAGGAAGGGATAAATTTGTGAAGGAATTTAAATACGAAAGATTATATATTTGAATCTGGAGGCAATAGGGAGCCACTGGAATTTATTTTCATATGGTGGTGACATGGTCCTGTGCTTTAGAAAGATCACTTTGGCAGCTGAATGGTGGGTAGACTGGAGTGGAGTGAGACCTTCTACAGGGAGACCCACTAGCAGGTGACTGCAACAGTCCAAGTATGAGGCAATGAGGGCCTGCACCAGAGTGGTGGCAGAGAAGAATATATTAAGATGGTCTGGATTCTGCCTCAGGGTGAAATTATGAAAGCTTTCTTCAATTCTCAAAATATGTTACAGAATAAATATCCCAAAGCAAACCAAAACTGAATCTAGGGGAAAGGTACTGATAAGTTTTCCTTATGATTGACCAAAGCAGAACACAAAGTTAAACTTGAAATAGAAAACAAAATAAGATCCATGTATAGGGAATTAGGGTGATTAATATATGGCATTTATGGTTTGTGTTTTCTAGCCATTTCCTATTACTCATCATTGAGGGTACATAAATACCTGATGGCATCTCTCTTGATGTGTCCATTGACCTTCATTATCTGTTTTCTAATCTTCAAAATAAAAAGGTAAGTTGCAATAGTAATTGATAAATCCAAAAACTGGGGGTTAGACTCAGGCCTGGCCTCACATTTGGGCAAACCTGTTTTTAGTGGCCTTGGAAAGGCACAAATAATCTACGTAGCCTCCTTTCTGATGCTTAAAACTTAAGCCTTATGGAACAGCATATTGTACTGAAAAACCCACTGGATGAGAAATCATATGACCAGGATTCAAGTCTCTGCTCTGCTGATTACTAAGTGTATGATGCTGGGCATTAATCTACATGATGCCAAGGTCCGTTTCAGTTCTAACAACACGTAGTTAGACTGAAATTCAATGCAGATTCCTGAGAAAAAGTAAATTTGGAGCTGTTGTTAACTGTTTACAGGTATTGTACAAATATATTTTTCTCAACGGGCAGTGGCATGGTGCAGTAGATAGATTGCTGAGCCTGGAGTCAGGAAGACCTGAATTCAACTCTGGGCTCAGACACTTCCTAGTTGTGTGACCATGGGAAAGTCACTTAATGTCTGCCTTGGTTTCCTCTGCTGTAAAATGGAGGTAATAATAACACTCACCGCTAAGGGTTTTAGTAAGGATCAAATGATATAATATTTGTATAGTGCCTAGGACAGTAACTGTTATATAGTGGTATTTAATAAATGCTTATTCCATCTCTTCACCCCTCCCCATTCCCATCCCCCTTACTCTTCCCCTGGCCTTCCTCTCAGGTATAGGATTTGATAGGAAAAGAGCAGGTGGAGGAAACTAGAGGGGGCGCAAAAGACAGTGAGGGGGGGTCAAAACGTTATACGAACAGGGTAATTACTGGTAGGCCTATCCTGACTCATAGCTGACAGTTTTGGCTAGGAACTGACCAAAAGCAAACATATTTTTCAAATCAGCCCAATTGGCAGGAGAGGAAAATGTCTGGTTTAAAAGATACATGATCTCAAAATTACGTTTTGGAGAGAATACAATAACTTCAATACTGATGTCATATCACTCTGTGCTAATTGTTATCAAATATATTTAAGGCATGGTACCATTTTCCAAATGGCACCTCCAGAATATCTAACTACCCCAGGTTCAAAGCGCTCTAAGGGTCTATAACCCCTCAAAATCCCAGTTCATAAACTCTCCTCCCACGATCATTTACATTTTTCCTACACAACAGAAATAAGTGGTTCAAAGCAAAAGCCTTGAAGGGCAGCCAGGTGGCATAGTGGATAGAACACTGGGTCTGAAATTAAGACGACTCATCTTCCTGAGTTCAAATCGGGCCTCAAACACTTACCAGCTGTGTGACCCTGGACAAATCACTTAACTCTGTTTGCCTCAGTTTCCTCATCTGTAAAATGAGCTGGAGAAGGAAATGGCAACTCATTCCAGTATCTCTGCCAAGAAAACCCCAGATGGGGGTCACAAACAGTTGGACATGACTGAAAATGACTGAACAACAAAAAAGGTCTTGAATGAGGTAGCAAAGAAAAGCAGAAAAAACATTTTTTTTCCATAAACATGCCACATATGGGAACACATGCAGCCAGCACATACATGTGCCTCATGCCTCCGGTACTGCATGGGTGCCAACATCTTCTGGTCTGACTGGGCCTGCTACCTGCTGGGGATGGTGGCTTTGGTGGGCACATTCATGGGGATTTCAGAGTGTTTAATAAGGGAATAAGCATTTATTAAGCACCTACTATGTGCCAGGCACTAAGCACTTATGCAAATACTATCTCATTTGTCCTCACTACACTCCTGCAAGATAGTGAATGTTATAGTTGAGGAAATTATTGCAGAGAAAAGTTGTGATCTGCCCAGGGTCACACAGCTAGTAAGTGTCAAGTGTTTGGTCTGAGGTCGGATTTGAACTCAGGTCTTCCTGACTTCAGGGCCAGTGCTCTATCCACTATGCCACCTAGCTGCCCCTTGCAGGGAGGGCAGCTTCTGACAGCTGCAAGATGAATAGTGGCTGTTGGGCTTTGCTCCCTGATACCAGCTGCTGGGCATCGTTTCTCTCATACAACCTGCTTCATCTCTGGAAAGGGAGGGGAGGAGGAGAAATGCTAGAAAACCTTTACCTGATAAGACCACACTGAGCTATCTTTAGTCTTTATCACCAGATCCAGCTAACAAAAGCCAGGCAGAGTGCCCCCACTCCAAAACTGCTTTTTTTGCCCCCGAGAGTGTTGGAATGATGGCCTGTATCTTTTTCTGAGTGATCTATGGGAGACGCTGTAGTGCAATGGAAGGAGTACTGCCCATAGAGTGGGAGTACTAGGGTTCAAATCCTACCTCTCGCTTATTACTCACATGACTTTGAATAAGTCAAGGAATAAGTGATTTGTCTAAGCTATCAGGTTAGTACATGGCAATTACATATGACAACAAATCTCTGCATTTCTGTGTTTGTTATGCACCTGCCATTTTTTCTTTCTGCACCAACCTGGGCCTCAGATTCTTCATCTGTAAAATGAAGGGACCTTTGAAGATAAACTTCCATGCATCTTAATCCATATCATGACATTAAGGAAAAGTATTAGAACTTTATGTGGGCAAAAGTAAGGCCAGAAAGTTACTATACTGATGATTCTGATGGAAGAAATAATGTCTGTATATATTGAAGCAAATGGGCATTCTCTTATTGTTCTGTTTGTACCCATCTCCAGGATATAGAATACAAATAATCACAGCTCTGCTCAAAATCTTTCCTCTGAGAAACCAAACAAAGACAAGCCCATGGAGCCAGGCCCCAAGAAAGAGAATATTCTCAATCACAATGAGGCAATTGCAATCATATGATCGTACATGATTTTAATCTGTGCTATAAATGTTCAACTGTGGTTGTGGTATGGCATAAATTTTTTGTGCTTTGATTTTGAGAGTGGAAAAAATAATCACAAAGGGAATAAGTGATTTGCCTAAACTAATATAGCAAATTCATTACATGACCATTACATGCAATAAAAATCTCTGCATTTTCACATAGTTTTATATATCTACCAATATTTTCTTTTTATTCCGAGACCATATTCATATGACATATATGATTAGACTGTCACAATATTTCCTCTAATCATACAAATTTAAGATACTAATTATGAATATTTGTGTTTGCTTTTTAAATTAAAATCACTGTTTAAATAGTGGTTATTCTGAAAAAGATTCATTCATTCATTTAATAAATATTTGAGGTTGTTGTAAAATGCATATTTAGTGTTAAGTCAGCAATGTGATATATGGAAGTCAAAAAAAGTAATGTGATTTTAGGTTTTGTTAAGAGAAACACATCATCTGGGGGTGAGAAAGAACCAGCACACACTGGTGAGTGCAGAAGCCGTGGGGCAGGACGCCCCTGGCTGTGGGCACTTACAAGAAGCTGGAGATTTGATTTTGGTTCTAGGCTACAGGGGTACAACTGTCCAGGGGTACCATCCCCCATACCCCAGGACTAGAGGTGATAACAAAAATTAAGTTGTTACTACAAAAAAAAAATGCCCAGGTAAAGGTGAAAGAGTCCAACATTGTAAGAAAACTTATGAGGGAAACAAAGAAAAATGGACAGCTCTCAACAGAGCATGTAGTATTTATCATACAGGCTTTCTTGAAAAGAAAATTTATCGCTACATATTTTGAATCCTCTCTCATGTACTGCTATGCACATGACATGCTTTCTGCATGCCTTTTCTAACTTTGTATTTAAATTTCAATATTTAAGTTTATGATTTTTTTTTCCCCTTTTCTCTATTCTGTATTTGAGTTCTGGTGTTTGAGTACTAAAGGAAAAAGAAAAAAAGAAAAAAAATCGAAATATAATCTCAGAAAGAAAAATAATTTTAAACATAATTTAAAAATTAAAAAAATAAAGAAATACAATTTTAAAAAAGCAGAGTTTGTAAGTGATATTTTGGTGCATTGACGTAAGTATCCTTAAATTTCTCCTCCTTTTACACTCCCATCAAAATTGTTAATGTTTTTATCATCAGAATTTCATTCCTGAGAGCCTCCTATCTACCTCTGATTTCCTTAGTACATCCTCAGGAAATGGAATCCTATCTATGTAGTCTTTGAACTTTTGGTAATTTTTTCTCCAAAAAACCTTGATATAGTTCATCAAGAAGAGAAAAATTTTAGAATGGAGAAGAGAGGACTACAGGAGTTAATTTTCCCTTTATTATTAGACTTTGACTTGATTAGATTGCGTCACCTCTTACCCACCTCAATTTTATATGCAACTTCACATCCTGCAGTTTAGTCACTAGATGCACAC